>NW_027271087.1:540000-713441 GCF_040938485.1 Diadema antillarum | reverse complement strand
TATCTATCTATCTATCTATCTATCTATCCATCTGTCTATAGATCTACCTATCTTTCTCTCATTTCTTTTTTTTCATTTCCCTTCTTCCATTCCCTCTCATTTTCTTATGACAGTATCTACGAATTAAATGTTAATCATGACAAGCAAGCAGAAATGAAGTGGGATAAATGACCTTCGAGCTATGGAGTCAGCAAGTGTTTAATTGCTTGGAAAGGACAGGAACTGTGAAAGTCATCAGAGTAATGGATAGGAACAAATATGGAGCAGCCATATTTCCAGATGACAAAATATAAGGTTATATTTGATGTCTTCACTAACACAGGCAAAGTACAGGTCATTATATTCTATGCCAAAAGATACTGTGACAGCCAGTATGTTGTTTGAGGTCACACTGCTGAACGAATGAAAAGTTTAAAAGAAACTGGGAAAATTTTGCATTAACTATGTGTTTTTGAAAATGGACATTTTACTTGTAGTGCATTTAGATAAAACTCATTCTTTATAGAGGTTAGTCCAACGTTGACACATTGTTCATGCTTTTTATTTTTCATATTTAGAAGAAAACATGACAAAGTTAAACTCCATATAAGCTATAATTTTCATACCAATTACAGCAAACTATTAAAGACCTCCATACAACATGGAGGAAATTTGATAGCCGTACAAAAAGGTAACAAATCAAACTATTGTGTACATGATTACATTTGATTTATATACTTCACAAAGACAACTCTTGATACGGTCATCAATTCACACAATGTAAACTTTATGATTACACTTTGCCGCTTTGCTATTTCTTCTGTCACCTTTTATACTGCACATGAACACATTTGGTGAATCATGACAGTAATTGGATGGCTATAGAGATATAAAGGGTGCTGAATCCCCAGTTACCCTGTGTGCCCTGGGCAACTAAAAATCCCCATCAGGCAAGTAAACTGACTGGGTGCTTGTCTGTGAATGATTTCAGAGTCCTTGACCAATCGCCCACTCCAGGGAGTCAGAGCACTCTTTTGTAATGCCCTCCAAAATGGGGTCCGTCATATCATGATATGTGAAATTGCTCATGTATGTGAAACCTACCATCTTCTGCTAACTCAAATAATGAGGCAAGACTTAACAATTTTGAATATTTGCTTGTATTGTTCACTTCATGTCTCATCAAATATTTTCAAGTCATTTTCAGGCATTGTAAAGGGGAAATCCAGCCCAAATATAAGTTAGTCTGATAAGAAAGAGTAAAATATTACGAGTTCAGTGGTATAAATTTGATTGAAATCGGATGAAAAATAAGGAAGTAATGACATTTTGAACTTTCACTATTTTGGGGGAAACAGTTCTTGAACAGTCAATGTGAATATGCAAATGGCAAAGTGAGCATGTCATTCCCTCACAACTTATCATATAATTTGTACGTAGAATTTTAAAATTTCCAGGTTTTCATTCGAACACAATTACGCCCGAGGCTCAAATCCTAGTATATCTAACTGATCACTATTCTGAAGTTATTCAACCAGGAATAACATCGTGTGTCAGAATTCTATGACAGAAACATTGAATTTTCATCATTTTTTGTACACGATCAATGGAAAATTGTGAGGTTATGACATGGTTAGCTCACTTAATTTATTCATATCCACTGTACAAAAACTGTTTTGCAGAAATTAGCAAAATGTCAAACTGTCATGACTTCCTTATTTTTCATTCAATTTCAGTCACATTTATACCGTTGAACTTGTAAGATTTTACTCTTTTTTATCAGACTAACGTATATTTGGACTGGATATCCCATTTAAGGGATTACAATGAAGAAGAGCTTCAAAAATGTTATCTCTCTCCAAAGAGAATATATGGTGAACATTTTCGTGTATGAAAGTATAAATTAAATGCTAACTTATAAAATTTTTATAACACATGCTAGTAAAATAAAAATATTAGTTGTATTCTTGTATTATGTACAATGATACATTCAATGCTACTGAAGTACAAGCTGTTATGAAATAAATTAAAAATTTACTGACTTTTGTAATACATAGAATAAGTTAAGATTATAAGATATAAGTGAAAAAAACTATTGGTCAAATATTTCTCACTGACATAAGATATATGTATATTAATAATTCACCAATTTTGAACACAAAAGTGAAATAAAGTCATGATTCATTCATGTTTGCTGTACCTTTACAGGATCTAAAGCATACAATAACAAATTTCAATGTGAAATTCATTTTTTCTACTGAAAACATGCAAAAATGCCGAATACTCTTGCGTTTCTTTGACTGTACAACCATATTTTTAGATGACATGATGCACTAAGTGTGTAGCTGGTATGAATACCTGATATGTGCTGCATTGTGCTAATACAAAATTTGTTACTACTTCCACTTACAACAACATACTAAAGTTTACTATGGAGAACATTGCCTGAAAAACAAAAATCACTGTCTATGTCTTACCAATAGAAGCAATTCTTTTTTATTTGTGCTGTCAATGTTTTTTTTTTTCTTGAAAGATAAAGTACACATTGTACCTAAAACGTAAAAGGAAATTGTTTATTATGTATGCACTAACAGATTTTAGTGCCATAGGACTGTCCCATCATTTTGTGACTCCTGGCATTTCACTTAGAAAAGTCGAAATCCTGAAAAGGAATTATAGTTGGAAGGTCCAAAGTCCCTACTCTCCGTGATCTCAATCCAAACATCGTCTTCTTCAACCAAATCAAGGATTGCGAAGTTTCCCAGTCTGGAGTCAACCGTCGACATGGCTGTGACGGCAATGACTGCATTTTTCATAAGGATTGCTTTTTCCGGTCTGAAGTGATGATACCCTCCAAAAAACTGGAAGGTGAAAGCATAGAGCCCAGCAGCCTTGCAGGTGAATTTACCGGTTTCCGCACTGTAACCACCACCATTGTTGGTGATGATATCCTGGAAGACAAGAGGTGTGTTTGGATCTGGGAACCTCGTGGCGTTGATCACAGTGAAAGCGATGCGAAGCTCTTCTGCAAGTTGATGGTTGATGGGGCCCTGGACACCAGGAGGTCCTCTTGGCCCACGGAGACCCTTCATTCCAGGGTTCCCTGGGGCACCTGGTAGCCCAGGATTCCCTTTGAGCCCTAACAAGTCACCTGAGTCTCCCTTCATCCCTGGTGGTCCCTTTGGTCCCCGGTCCCCCTTAGGCCCCTTGGAACCCCGCCGTCCCTCTAATCCCTGCCTTCCTCCATTCCCACTCTCTCCTTTGGTTCCCGGCTCTCCTTTCACTCCCGGGGGCCCTTGGATGCCGTTGTGCCCTGGTGTTCCCGGGATTCCCGGCATCCCAGGAAATCCTCCAAAGCCTCGTCCACAGTGCTGCCGATACTGCTCTTCCTGCAGCTCCTGTTGGGTCATGCCATCAGTCTTTGTTGTTCCCTCCATCTGGGTCACCTGTGCAGGGGTGCTTGTTGTCAGCTCTTCCACCTCTGCATCATCCCCCACAACATTGTACGCAGGTGCACCAAAGTTTGCCGCGGGTGTCAGAGGACTCTCACTTGTCGGAGGTTGAACCTCTGAGGATGTCAGGGATGCCAGACCAAGGGTCAAGCAGATTGTCAGCAGTAATTCCATGGGCATCTTCTTGTATTGATGTCACTTGCACTCTTGTAGTTCTGAAAAGAAAAGAAATGGTAGAGGCATGAAATTCTTTTGAGGGTGCCTGTGTATGGGAACCATCATTTTATTTTGTTTTTGTTTTTGTTTCAATCTTCTGGAAAAAAGAAATGATAGATTCTTTTTCTTTTACTTCCTTTTTTTAAACATAATTTATGCTGTGATAGTGAATGTCATGGTTATTTGTTTTTCCTTTTTTATTATTTTTGCTGTACCTGCAGTTTCATACTTCATAGATTAAATCTTCCAAACATTATGCATTATTGTTTGTCCACATTACATAAAAAAGACGCCCAAAATAAAGTAGTATCCAAACATTTTAATCAGTTCCTCTTTACATTACCTCATTGACATGTCAGAAACATCATGTCAAATATTACTCAGGATTTTAGGCCTCACTCAGAAAAGCCCCAGAGTTCTGATGCATGAGAAGGAAAAGTGTCAAAGCCAAAGGTTTTGTGATACTGTCTTCTGTTCTTTGACATCATCAAAGTTTATTCAAGAATCAGGGATCACTTAACAATGGGCTCCCCGGCAGGACATTGATATCTTCCTGTTTTTGCCACAAGAGAGACGCTCATCAGGACATTGTTTGTCGTGATGGGTTCAATGCTGTGCAAGAAGAGCTTCCCATTTTAGACATGATTGAAATGTCTCATTCAATTTACTTAGAATCCCAATTGTAGCATGCAGTTGGTGCTAACATGTCCTTATTTGGTGATGGATTGTTCTCATTTCAGATCTTTTTTTATTTCCGTAATTTTCTACCAGGTTTAGAGTGCAATGTTTCCCTGCTTAAGGTGAGAATAAGTGAGGATGTTTTGTCTCTTTCAGCTTCTTAGGAACATGTGGTGATTGATGGTTCAAGAGCACACACTTTCTACTTTGTATTCATTTGAATTTCGGTTTAATTGTTAAGACACTACTTTGTGATTTGAAACAGGACATATCTTTAAAGTGAATGAAGTAATGGCAAGTCAGTGATACTTAGAGGCTATACATGATTGAGTAAGGTGATATAATGTGATATGGTAGAGATGGGATACAGTTGTCAAACTAAACTGAGAGTACAGATGCATGCTAGGACATGGTGCTTTGATGTTAATTGCCCCCCCCCCCCCCCTCCAAAAAAAAAAAAAAAAAATGTCCACCTAAAACTAATGACAGGTGAATGTTATTGAAAGTTTGAAGAAAAGATGGTAGCCACAGAAGTGAATTGATGAATTGAAGTGACAGCTACTGATAATCAAGCAGTAATGGAATCGTTGCATGACACAATGACTTACTTTGAAACAAGGAAGAATAAATGCGGCAAATTGATGTACAATTTTAGAAAATCACATAAATGGCAAGATTGTCACAGCTGGTAGATCATCGGTAAACCATCTAATATGTGTCATTTGTAATTAAGTTTTGGTCATGTGACTGTGGATATTTTTAGCATTGTCAACCAACCCATCCCATACTACATCTTATCATTTACAAATAGCCTACTATCTATTTGACAAGAATGACACAATTTTGCCTTTGGTTTTTTTCCTTGAACACAGTGGCTAGAAAGTTGCACGAATGCCAAATAACAGGGCAAAACTTATTAGGATCCCTTCTGCCAAAGGTATAAAATTTAGGGTGATTGACGTAGAGAAAAGGGAAATGCACCTCTATTGATTGTATCCTCATCTTGTAACTTCATCCATACAGGAATATTTTTTTTCTCTTATTTATAGGGTAGAAGCAAGCCCTTATGAAGTGAAGAATGTATCATCCTCATCGGAGGACTGTTCTGTAAAAGGCCAAGGACCCAGTGGTTTTTTGAGTATTTTTCATGGAAAGATAGAGTGAGAGAGATGATTGCTTGTTGACAGGTGTCATTTCCACATCAGTGTGTACTGTGGTCAATAGAGGTTATGTCAATATTGTCCCCTGTAACTTCTCAGAGCATACTTCCTTGTCTGGGCAAGTGCCCTTACCCCCTGTTCAGACACAAGCCAGTTTATACCAATACTCAATAAAGAAACGACACATGAAGAATCGTCGTATAGCCGACAGACCGTTCAGATGCTAATTTCGACCATTCAGGAAAACGTATAGATGTGCAGTTTCTCAATGCGCGTGCTGTTATGGTCATGAGTGACAGGTATAGGGTCACCTTTCGTGCACGCTCCCATTAAGCCCCGCCCAGTTATACCGTTCTATGGTCACCATACGTTCAGATGCACAATGGACATGATGGAATGCTGATTCGTTATCGTGTTCTAGCAAAACGATGCTCTGACTGTCGTTTCGCTGTACGTCATTTCATTATACATCATTTCGCTAGTCAGTGTTCAGACATATAAATTCATCGTATAGCTATACCGTTCTAGTATGAATTTTTGCGTCTGAACACCCTGTTAAAGTCTTCATAAATCAGTGGGGAAAAAATGTATACCCAGTAGATACTTCATGGCAGACTTATTTTGTACAATAGTGGGATTCATGCTGATGCAAATTAGCAAGATAGAAATCTCGAGATTTGCATTGCGATTCACACCTCGAGATTTTTACATGTGTGGATATAAATATCCCATGGAATAGCGCGATCAGCATCGCCATCCAAATCCCAAGATATATCGCAGTTGTTTCAGAGATGTATGATTTGAGAAATTTTGTAATAATTTGCACAGCAGCGAGTATGTGCTTGCCAGAGCAAAAAAAAAAATTCACAAGATTTCTTATTGCATTATTCAAAACATGCATCATTGAATAGTGCATGACCACAATGACAAGAGTCACTATTTTGGTAGATTTTGGACATAGGCAGTATGCATGGTCAGCATATTTTTGCAATCAGCAATTAGGGAAATATTCTGTCTAAGCAGGCACAAAAAAGACTCGGTATATTTATCATTTTTTGTCTATGTGAATGTGACTGATATTGCAGTCAAGTGAAGTAAGCTATAACAGGGCTTTCTGTAAACGCAGATCTATGCAATGCATTCTGCTAGTATAGTGCTACATACTATTTTGAAAGAGATGATACTCATTTCTCATTCTGCCCATGTCGTTCTCGATTTGCGAGTTCAGATACTCTCAAACTTGCTGTACAAGTTACAATGCACAAAATATCTAGTGCGTACAGCACCTTGCATATGTACCGCTAAACCTCAGATTTAAGTGGGTAGAACTCATATCAATGATGGAGAAGTATAGTAACTTTGTTTTACACAATTATCCTCTCTCTCTCTCTCTCTCTCTCTCTCTCTCTCTCTCTCTCTCTCTATATATATATATATATATATATATATATATATATATATGTATATTTTATTTATTTATTTATTTACTTTTTTTTTGTTCCATTTGGCAGTTCGTAAGAGCTGGGACATATCAAATTGTTTTTCTCTTATAGATAAACACTCTCAATTAAACTTGATGTACACTCACAAACATTGTCAACGTTCCATATTTATATCTATTTTTTCTTTATTTTTCTTTTACAGAATTTCATGTCTCTTTATATTTTAAGTGTTTTGCAGCTTCAGTGTTTCCAATGTATCCATGGCAACAGTGAAACATGTGACAAAGAAGAAGGGAAATCTGATTAACTCAGACTTGAGGGGGTGTCTATTTTCTTTCCAAATGGCATAGAGTGTGGGCAACGGTATCTATACACGCCATCTTAGCTGATGAATGCCTAATTTGGAACAAAGTGTGCTGACTTGCACTCATTCGCTCCACTGGGATTTATTGTCATTATTTTTAAAAAATCATTAGGTGCATTTTGACTAAGTTGTTCTCCTGGTTGCCAAAAAATATGTCTGATCATTACGCGGACAAGGTTGTTACGCATGACATCAATAGCACAAAATGAGCAGCAATGTGTCGACTTCATGTATTTTGTCTTTTAGATTTGATGACCAACATGACAGTCTTAGAAAAGACATTTATTTACCGGTATACATGTATCTAGACCTAGTCCCTTTCATGCATATGTGTGATATATATATATATTGGTACAGATATGTGGAACAATCTGTCATTACTTTATCACATCATTGACACACTGAGTATTCTATTTTTCGAAATTTAATTTCTCGATGCAATATGACGAAGTGTAGTTACACTGTATTTTATATGCAGAAACTCATGCAATCAAATATCTAATATCCAGGAATTGAACTCATGTGCATTGTTCAGCAGTGATGTAGTTGTTAGTTATAAAGATGGTGTTGAAATTGCAGTCACAGATTATCATCTCATCATACTTTGTGACAATTAACTAACTGAGGTTGTTTCAATGAATTGTTAGTTTCTGGATAGCTTTATTTGTTTTCCTCACAGTTCATTGGGAGCTTGCGACACAGATTCTGTAAAACTGTTATTAAAATCAAAAGGTATCAACATTGCACGGTGTGATGAAAATAGATATTGACTTTCAAAAGTCAGTTCCTGAGTATCCGTTGCTTGTCATTCTTTCATCAGCAGACACTAATCATAGGTGATCAGGTGAGCCAGCCCGAATATGAATGACATCCATGGATTACTCCAAGGATTGGACTCGTAGGCAGGTGATACGCCCGTTGGGAGTATGGCTGTCTCGCTCTCTCACCCACAAGGTCATCCTGCTTTGCAGTGTACTTTCCGTTAAGACACAAGGACCAAATTTGTAGGGTTTTCATGCTTTAAGAGTTCATGTATGAACATGTCATCCTAATTGAGTTATTTGTCTGAATTCTGAATTAGAATTATGTCTCCTGTATTTAAAAACATGTCATGGAAATTACACTTGGCAAGTTGTTTACTGTCCAATCTAATTTTTTGCTGACAAAATGACTTATAGCACTCACTGCCTGATATTGAAATGAAATATCAATTTGAGAATTTTAGCACCCATTCTTCCGTAACTTTGAATGTCAATAGGAATACAAGAACATGTCAGATGAACCAATTTACCAAGAAGATGATACTGCATGACTGCGACTATAAATGAAAACTTCTGATGTATAACTGTCGTGTTTATCATGTGGGCTATGTTGTCGTCAATCTGTAATGTGTCTGATTATATCCTGGACTCCGCCCATCTCATAGTGTATTGTCATCGTCAGTGGGCGTATTGTCCCTGACGAGGGATCCGGAGGCTGGCATTGACAACAATCGACGCCCCTGATGTCAAACTGTGTCTGCCACCTGTAAATGAGAGACGCCTCTGTCTTTCTCCGGTCCAGTCTGGTGGTATGCAGACCGTGTCTGCTGGGCTGCCACCTCTCAAGAATTGCAGCGACCATTAAAGGGACTGTACAGTTCTAGATGAGGTGAGGATTTAGCTTTTAACATTTTGCGAGATATTCAGAAACCACTCTATGAGATGTCAAAGAGCATGCAATTCTAAGGGGAATCAAAAGTTTATTTGATGAAAGTCAGTTTTTGAAATGGCTGAGATATCCAAAAACAAGGGAAACAAAGAGATCCTAATGAAAGTCGTGGCCTGTCACCTTTTATTGTTATCACTTTTTTGGATATCTCAGCCATTTGAAAACCAATTTTCATCAAATAAATGTTGAATCCTTCTTAAAGATACTTGTTCTTTCATCTTTCATAAGAAGTTTCTCATTATCTCACTTAGGAATATTATAAACCTGAATCCTCAACTCAACCAGTACTGTACAGTCCCTAGGAACAGTGTGGGTTTGGTTTTACCATCAAGTGTGAAACCATGTACTAAGACCAGCACTCCTAGCTATTCATATGATTGTGATAGTAGAAAATTGTGAGGGCATGACATCATCAACTCATTCATTTGAATATTCATAAGGACTGGTCAAGAAATATTGTCCCCCTAAAATGTAAAATTATAAAATGTAATATCATCTTTATTTCCTGTCCGATTTTTTTTTTTTTTTTTTGGGTGGGGGGGTTGAACGTTCTGTAGGGATTTTTATCTCTTTCTTTTCGAGTTTTTGGGTGGATTTCCTCTTTAAGAATCAATTACAAATGAACACAATGATATAACGACAACAGACTCTTGGAAGAAATAAAAGAAATACTTTTCCACACGACCTGACATAAAGTGCAGCATTGGCATGTTCTTTTGTGAGTCTTCTAGTCAAGTCCATATTGTGATCATAGGAGCACAAAATGCTAATCTTTTCGTAACACTGTTTGTAATTTTGTCGGTACATGGAATGTCAAGCAAGGGACAAATATAGTCAACCTTGCCTAAGTCGAATCTATTTGGACTGAAAAAAAAATAGCTTTGATCTAGAGAAAATTCAACTAATGAGGGATTAAAATCAGTAGAATATGAAGAGAAGAGGACTTGAAAAGACCTTCGATTTTAGGGGATTGTTTGCAAGTTTGACTGTAAAGACGGGGAAACCGTATTAAATTGAGTTTATCATGGCCTAGTGCAGTTAAATGCCATCATTAGCTCTGTGATTTTTGGAGCATTTTTTTGTATGTGTGTGGTAGCCTATTTTTGAGGAGCTCAAAAAAGTGCTGAATATATGAAGATATCTCGCTCAAGTGCCTGCAGTCTTGGTGCAAGGGTTATTTCTGTGCAGAAATAGAGCTTCCCGTAATTAAAGATTTCATAACCTAGACAGGCATTAATTCAAGGATCTGGCTTCTGCCACTTCATAAGGCTTGCTGGCATGAAACAGGTGGTGGTCTCGTTAAATGGATGGCAGATAATATGAGAAGGATGCCTCGATGATAGCCGGCCCGTGATGGGGATACGCTAATCAGGGGGCAATAGACGTGTCAAACACAAAGTGATAACTTTGACGTGGCGTAACTGGTCGTGAACATTCCAGAACTTGAGCAAACTTGAGGTGTGTGTTATTAAAATGTCAGGAGGAATTTCTTTCCAGATTGAGTGAATGCTGCATGAAAGAGACCTGAATTTTTCACTTTTTTCTTTGACTTACCAGTTGACAGAAATTTGGCTCTGGAGGTTCAGAGTGATTGAGATAGACAGTTAGGGTCCTAAAAGTTGCTTCATAGTGGATGATTTAGCATAATTGACCACTTTCATACTGCGTACAAATTGCATGCATATTTCTGTAACCAAGATAATGCATGACAGCCTCAAAGCTTGTCGTAGGATTGCCCATAATACCTAGTGATGACTGTTATACACAATATGCATAATAGTTGGTTTTTGCAAGAGATATTCAGGTGTATTTAACAGGTGAAAAAAATATGTGGTAACTAGGTTGTCAGGATGAAACATGCATACCTTGGAATACAGTCATGAAATTATTGAATTGTCAACAAAGTGTGTCAAACATGATTAAACTGGAGCTGCGTGCATGTCACACACTTCATTCTGCTTATCTATCTATCTATCAATGTAAAGGGGGATATTCTTGCATGAGTAATTTTTCGCACTCAGCCCGCATAAGATGGGTTTTGCATGTTTGCAACTATGTGTAATCAAGACAAGAACTACTTCAACATTTAGCAAGGAAAAATATTTAAACACACTTTTATTTTGTTGTAGTTTCTGGTTGCGTGAAGTGCGTGAAAATCTCAACACCACAAAAATTTCCACTTTACAGTAGCTATCTTTCCATCTATCTATTGATCCATCCATCTGTCTATCTATCTATCTATTCATCTATCTATCTGTCTATCTGTTTATCTATCTATCTATCTAATCTATCAAATCAAATCAATCAAATCTATCTATCTATCTATCTATCTATCTATATATATATATATATATATATATAGATATATTATATATCTAACTTTTTATGTCTTTCTTTTAACATATGCCTAGCTCTCTCTCTCTATCTGTCTATCTATCTATCTATCTATCTATCTCTTCTCCATTATGTACTTATTCACTCTGTCTATTCATCTTTTTCACATTCAGTTCATGAATTGTGATGTACCCGCCATCTCAAGGCTCCCTTCAAAGGCCAATGTCCTTTCTCACCATCAAGGACTCCACAACTCTTGAGCGGGTTAATACTCCACATCTATCAGGAATGCATGACTAATAAGCGAGTCTCTCCTCTCCCTTCATGATGTGTCCGCTCCTACTTTTTTTTTTTTTTTCAGAGAATCACCCAAGCTTTGTCCTCCATTTGTAGTTATCATGTCTGTTCCACTCACTGCATACCTCTCAACCTCTCGGAGATACCCTCCCGATTCTGTCTGTTAGCTGAGATGCTGGGGCCAAATCTCCTTGGTTAATTAAAGGGACACTCTGCTCTATGTTTCAGGTCACTATGATAAGCAGTGTAGATTAGTAAGTCACACAAAACATGGAACAGTTTCATTTGATAAATTATAAGAAAGGTATGGAATTTGGATATTTCACATGTATTTGTGAAACAGTGATACTGATTATGATTATATGCAAATTAGTCAAAGCATTGATATTGTTGTTTCATGGCTCTCCCTTTTGGTTTTTACCTAAAAATGGTATGCAAATCACTATGTCTTTTTCTTTTTCAATAATTCAGTAACCATAATCACCCTCTTGTACTCAAAGTTTACGGTGCTTTCATCGTACAGCTCGCCGTACAAAAATAAGTAGGTGAATGAGGAAGAGGGGTTTGCGGAAACGACATGTGTACCTAGTCCTTGAAATGAGTTGTTTGCTGAAAGAAGACGTCTAGAAATAGGAGAGTGGAGGCGGGAAGCAACATAGGAAGACATATGGTGACAGTTAAAGGGCAGCAGTGAGCTGGATGTTAGGTTGCACTGAGGGAGATGGGAGAGGAGGATACAGGGACAGTTGCAGGGAAGAATAAAGTGAAAATCAGGGTTTAGCAGTTGGTGGGAGGAGAAAGATTAACCAGAAAGGAAAAGGATGGAAAATCATTGAGATATAAGAGCAAATCAAGTGATGAAGATGTGAAATTACAAACAATGTATCACAAAATGAATCAAGAGAAAACAAGGTTGGTATGTAACTATGTGACCATGGAATGTGAAATTAAAGAAAAAAAAAAGAAAAGTAAGGGGGTGGATCCAAAGACGGATTCATTTGGGGAACAGAGCTATTATAGGAGAGAAAGAGTGTTAATGAAAAGTGTAGTCCTGAAAAGGACTCCTGTGGAAGAAGGAACATGGGAGAGAACACAAAGTAAAATTTTGATGAAGGATGTGATTTCCTTTCGAATTCATGTTGTAAAGAGGATATGAAGGGAAGCTCTGTGTCCAAGTGGGGTTGGAGGCATATACTGTATTTGACCCTGCATCACAAAACCAACAAAAAGTCGCAAGACATGGATTTTTAGTTAAGGGCAGATTCTGAAAGAGCAGAGTCTAAGCATTAAAATGATGTTAACTCAATACAAATGGGCCCTCCTAACCTATCTAAATATTGGAAAGAAAACATACACTCTGGAAAGTGTGAACTGAGAAAAGAGGCTCTGTAGTACAGGGTCTGTGTTACCGAACCATGCTAGCTGTGCAATGAATGGGACAAAAAATAGGATGTAAGCCACCGGAGCAACAACAATGAAGGGATGATTAGATTAAGCTGAAATTAAGCATGCTCCACTAACACATTCTGTCTGTAATAAATGCCAACTTTTAAAGCAGCAGTATTATCCTTTCAATTTTAGTTGAAAGTGAAGAATGTGCAAAGGATTTTCAAAAAATGAAAAGGGGCCTCTAAGACATTCTACTACCTGATATCACCACTTTACAAAAAAAAATGGGTTGTAGAAAAACTGCTCAAAGCACACTTTTTCATTCATTTTATAGTCCCAAACTTGGGAATCATGTAGAAGAAGAATAGCTCTTTCAGGAGATATGAAAAACTAAAGATTGATGTGTTTGACCCATTTCACCTTTTTTGAGTCCTCGCGTAAAATCAATGGGTGCGACTTTTTGTTGGTTTTGTTGTGCACAGTCACATATAGGGTGTCACATTACCTCATCTCATTTTGCATTCATATGACTGTAACTGATCTTACTGAATCTAGAATAAAGTTTCGTTTTGGACATTTACCCATCTATCTATCTATCTATCTATCTATCTATCTATCTATCTATCTATCTATCTATCTATATAATTATATATATATCTGCACATCAATCAATCTACCTATTTATCTATTACATTTATCAATCTATCCATCTATGCATCTATCGATATGTAATGCGTTATCTATATCCATCTGTTTATCTATCTATCCGTCAATCTTTATATTCATCTATTACATTTATCTATTCATCCTCTATCTATCTATCTATCTATCTATCTATCTATCTACCTATCTATCTATCTATATTTCCATATCTGACTGTTTGTCTATAGCATCTATCTTTCCTCTCTTTGTCTTCATCTCGCTCCTTCTCTCTTTCATTGATGCGTCAGACCTTCTGTCAATCTACCGCAGTCTGCACCAATTTGATATGACTGTCGGGGTACAATGTTACATTCTCTCGGGGCTCAATTATCGAACCACTTAATTCGTGATGACAATGGAAGGGGTAGCCGGCTGCCGGCTCGCCAATAATGGGTTCGGAACGTCACCTGCGCGACATTATCAACCCCTAATGAATTTAGCACCTCGTAATTAGCAGGGAGTAAAACTCCGTGCTTTGTATTTATCAGTCGGAATCACAACGTAAAATGTACCTTTGAAGCGCAATTGCACTTCGTGTTCAAGTGCACTTTTGAAGAAAATAATTACAGAAACGCTAAGGTTCCAAGAAAAAGACATAACAAAATTACGTAATTTCCACGAATCATTATTATTTTCCTGTGGTTTGTTGTTGTTTTTATTCGGAACTGTGATATTGGTCGTACATTATGCGCACTGAATATAAGCAAAATGACTGAGGTGACGACGTAACTGCTTCACAATTCTATCATTTCGTTTGGAATAAATAAAACATAAAAATTATGTTTATGTTAAAGATTTGATTCGATAGATTTCATAACAAGATGTAGGAACTGTAATTTCCTTGCACTAATTGTTTTGAGACTAACAAACAAGAATAATTTGATCAAAAGTACATAAATAAGAAAAAAAATCCCCCTTAAAATGTAAAGTCTCCCTTGTATTTTCATATAATTATACATATAAATGTAAAACTATATAAGCAAATTATAGTATTCATATATATTATAATATATTCCTTTGTTCTGTCTAACTATGAGGAAACTCCTACCGTTTGATATTATTCTAGTCATGACAGCCTGTTTGAACATGTGGAGTTCAACATGTTGAGTTACCTAATTGAAACTCCATTGGTATATAGATGAAATTCTATCATCGATGTTTGCTTTTGATTCTATTGTTCTTTCAAAGGGTGAGTATCAACAGCAGTTATCAAATTTCATCGTGTGTGTGTGTGTGTGTGTGTGTGTGTGTGTGTGTGTGTGTGTGTGAGTGTGTGTGTGTGTGTTTGCGGTTCTCAATTTACTTCGCACATGACTGTCTCTGTCCTTGGTCTTCGCCATATGCATATGATAATATCAATAATAATGTAGATTTACAAACATAGAAACTAATCAACATTATCAAACAAAACTGGTCGTAACTGTATAATATATATGTATATATATATATATATATATATATATATATATATGTCAATCTATTCATCAATTCATTTATCTATCTATGAAAACCTATCTCATTCTCTTCATCTATCATCAATGTGCGCTCGCGAGCGTGTGCAATATTTACCTCATGCATTGCATCTTTTAGAGATTAAAGGATAGATGTACTATGCTGTCTATACGTTTTACCCCACCCCATCCCCCAAAGGAATAAAAACAAAAACAAAAAACAAATGTCTTGCATGGCCTTTTGACAATAAATGATGTGACAGAGAAGACAATTATGATTTAATCACAAACACTTACAGATCGTAAGTGCGTGATTGCGTCTGACGTAAAGTACGCAAGAGCGCGAGAGCTCATTATCAGTTTTGACCTATATAATCACTTCAGGAAATATAGAGTGAAAATAGATAGAATGAATATGATATGCATGGTCCCATATTGCCACTATTCTTTTCCCTGCAAACTATCCATATAGGGTAATATTACAATCACTTACAGTCATTTATAATAAATAAATCTAGCGGAAGATGTGTGTACTATTCAATAGGACACTGCTACCACTTCCCTTACACCAATTTGTAAATGTGATTTTACTTATATCACTGATAAATATTATGCAAATAGGGGAACTTTAAAATTTTGTAACTTTCTAAAACTCTTGGTCCGAATTTGATGAATCTTCTTCCATTCAGGTTGACCATTTTGGTCTAACCTGAACCTGGAATTGCACTGCTTACCCTTCTGAACTTTAATTGCCGATTGGCACATCTTCCACAGGAGTCCTAGTGCTCTTTATCCATGTTATCCGATTGGATATTGCACAGAAGTCTGAAACAATTGTAAATGACTAGAGATTTCCTAATCCCTTTATTATTTCGCCTTATTGTGTCGTCTTAGCCCTCCTGCATGTTGGTCTGAGGCGCATTGTTTTGCTTGGGTGGGTTAGTTAACTTTCTCTGTTGGGTCCGTTTGGAGGAATTAACTAGTATGCTGATGAAAAAGCACGACAAGTTACCATGGTTACAGTAAAGTTCGAGAACTCGGTGAAGATGGCATTCATTGTTTTAATTTGTGTTTTACATACTAAGCTTAAACAATTAGTACAATGCGATTTCAAGTTAATGAAGGTTTATAAACATTTAATATGACCGAGTTTGTTGACTGATGTGATGGATTGGAGACAGCAAGCAGAGTATGAAATTGATTACTAAAATCTAACTTGGAAACAAGGCTTTATTGTGGATGTTTTCGCGACTGGCTTTTATATCACTCCACAGAAAAAGTTGACTTTAATAATTACGTCAAAAGTGTTATCCAGGCTGCGTGCAGTTAGTCATGCATCACTTATACATATTATAATTGAATACAGTATGTAAATATTAACCTTTCTTAGTATTGCTCGATATTTGTTAGATTGTTGACTCGACACTCAATACTCTCATATTCCCATCGTTAAACCAATCACTGATGGATACTGCGCCATCAAATAGTGACACATAATCGCCGCTTGTACACGTCATTTGTTTTGCGTTCAGCTCAAGTGTTTACAAGTGCTTATTTTTAAGCCATGTTATCTGTTATGTACTCAACCACATAGCGATGTCGTTAAACGCCATGCAGTGTAATTGAGACGGCACATCTCGTAGGCCTACACCCTGTTTATTTGTTGTATCGGCAAGCATCCGCAGTCGATTTTTATTTCTATTTCAACATCGCTGTTGTTGTTATTGTTGTTGTTGTTGTTTTTTGTTTTCTTACACGCTGCTCTATTCCGATGTCTACGCCCATCCACGCAAAAAAGTGCACCCATAGAGTGAACTCATGCTTACTGAGAAATAACCCGATGAATCACATTTCCCGATAGCCAATAAAAACGAAAGAAAAGGGTCACTTCTCAACAGAAGAGCGGAAGAGCAAGACACGAAGCGGAAGCAAAAATAGAGAACAAAACTTATCCCGTTGACTTGACGAAAAGATTATACATTGATTCGGGATTCCAAACTGATTTGTGAGCACAGCACACAACATCCGACCGAGTACTCCCACCCCTCCCTTCGAAAATAATCTTTATTATACATGAAAGTGAAAGAATTTTTCCCTGTCAGTTCACCGAGTTCGTGACTTCCTCACAGCGTGACGTAAATCTAGCTCGACGTTGACACTGCTTGCAAAATACAAGGACTCTTTTGCTAGAAACAACCAAACAGTCATATTATTGGATCTGCCATGGGCAAACATGTTCAATAAACAAATTATTTCTTTTCTCACTTCCGAAAGTTGCATCATGAGAGTCATTTCCCGATAACATGCTGGTGTAGAATTGGCTTGTCACCTTCCTAAATTTGATCTTTGATATATCTTTTTATATTATAAACTTCTCATCACTGGATATAATTACGTAGTATGATATATATAAATTCATGCATAAGAATTATTATAAAGAAAAATGTATAAGAATATGATATTCATATAAAATCATAAAGCATAGGACACAAGAAAACACCCCATTATACAGCACACGAATTGATGTGTGTTTGTTTATATGCTTTAAGGCTCTCTGCATAATACCTTGGATATAAAAACACAAAATAATAAACAGACCTCCGTTTAACGGTGTATAATCGACTAGGTTTACATTTACAATAATCATTTTGATAAGATACGCAGTTACAAAATGTATGTTTAAAGTTGCAAATTGTATTGTTTTACGAAAGTTCTCAGTCGTCAATCCAGAATAATATTTGTATGTACATGCATTGTGATTTACGGTGAATCACTATAACCTGAAGAAAATCAAAACTGACCTACGTTGCATAAAGAAATAAGAGTGAGGGTTCATAAACAGCAGCTAAATGAGAAATTTTTAGTACATTCAGAAGATGTTCCAGAGAATGAGTGGATTGCCGATGCTGTATAGAGTGCACATTTCCTGACGTATTCCTTACTTTAGATTATGTTGCTTTGGCGCAAGTTTTGTGACTGTTTTCCCCCTCTTGTTCTAAAGACAGCATACATCCATTTGAGTTAGGGCACATTTACATTTTGAATGTCAGACGAAATTTCGTTGATAAGAAAGCACAAGAAAATTTTGAATTGCCGCCGCCGTTTCAATTCTAGAACGATCCTCCCTTAATCTTACCTACAAATTACGAATGTGACTTAATAAGGCATATATGCATCCTAATTTATTCATCTGCACGCGTTCTTTAAAAGCCGCCAAAATAGAAGCGCTTTCCCTCGCATGAGATAGCATGAAAACTATCAAACAGCAAAGAAAAGAAATGCACGTATATATATATATATATATATATATATATATATCATATTATATGCATTCATCCTCGGGTCTCGAGATAGATTTGTAAAATACCTGCGGTTTTTGACCTTCGACGAAACAGTCTCCATCACACATACATCAAGTGCCTTGGGTCATCCACCTGCTCCTGCATTCAGTCGCAATCTGACCCAAATCCGCTGCCCAAGAAACCCGCTTTCCCCAAAATCCATCAGAAGCCCTTAAGAAGAAAATATAAAGAACAAAAGAAAGAAAGAAAAGAAGAAAAAAGTAAGAAAAAAGAAAGAAAAAAAGAAAGAAAGAAAGAAATCGTCAGGAATCTTCAGCAACCCGTGCGTGAAGAAGCAGGAGAGCGAATCTCGACCCCTGGGCAACTCGGCCAGTCCAAATCCCGGTGAGTCGCAAACGAATCGTGCCTAGAAGACATGTCGAGCCTCTTGACTCGACATGGCGGTCTTGCAGCACCACCCCTCCCTCCTTCCATCCTCAAACCTCCCCTCCCTCCTTTCCTCTGCAAACAGCTCCTCCCTCCTCCCTTCCTGCACTGCCCTGCCCACAACCTCCCCTCCTCAACTATAACTCCACTCTTCTCAGTGTGTTGAGATATATCTGCGATTAAAGCTGCTGGAAAACAAAGGAAATGATACGAAAATATGAGATATTTTTAATCATAACTTCAACGATATTTCTTCTTATGTTAGAAAATGAGGTATCACTGTGAATGGTTTTATTTTGTTCTATATCTTATGATTGACTTAATTCCAAATGTTTAAAAATGGTGCTTAGCCCAATGCGCGATTAAAACTCTTATATAGGCCCTATACTCCAAGGAGAAGTTAAAGAGGGGCCTCGGGAGAAAGAAAATTAGGGGGGGGGGGCAAAGGAGAGTTGGAAGACAGACAGACAGACAGATAGGCAGGCAGGCAGATTAATGAAGAGAAGGATAGACAGATAGGCAGAAAGTTTCCTCGCGCGTTGCCTGTCAGCGAGGTTAGTATATCTCTCCACCATCTCGATATGATGCGACATTATTAGAGATCACCTTCTCTTTTTCCTGAAGGTATGTTTGTCAGCAGGCATCCTGGACGTGATGTCGCACCATCATCCCAAAAGATTTGCTCTTGATATAAAAGTACAATTAGCCATTACAATTAATCTCCAAGTAGGGCGTACATAGCCCTAATTCTCAGGAGAATCGCCGTAACCTTTTATAGCATGCAGGAAACAAGGACATTGTACTTCACCAACACGATTTCGTGTTCAGCGAGATTTTTTTTCACTACCAGGATGACACACGGAATTGATATGAAATATCTTGCTGGCGAGATAGGAGGGCTTCAAGTTTTGTTTTGTTTTGTTTTGTTTTACTTTTATCAAGTATGCTTTGACTAAAGCAAAATATCTGAAGAATCATTTAATTCATCTCTTACAAGCAAGCAATATCCCCCCCCCCCAAAAAAAAAAAAAAAAAAAAAAAAAAAAACTAAAAAAAAAAAACTCCCCTCCACTCCATTGCAGTAAACTAAACTGAACAAACGTAGAGTAGAGTATGATAGAGTAAAATAAAGTATTGTTAGCTGAACTGAACTGAACTAGACTAAACTAAACTAAACGAAAGTAAACTCAACTAAGATAAACTAAACTACAATGAAATACAATAGACTACACTAAACTAAACCAAAGTAAATCCATAAAATAGACTGAAATAAGACTGATTATGAGCACGTATTTGACATCAATTCGATAAGGGGTAATGACAAATGGTTACATTCCGAAAAGTTCATTCACCTCGTCAACGATTCAATTTTATCTATACATTTCGCATTAATCAGCATGTGATCAGCCCTGGATTTGCAGCATTGAAAATCAGATAGCTCACCAATACTTCCGTCCATGAAATAATGTAAACATTATCATGGTCATGACATAGGCATGGTTCGTCAGTTTGCCATTCTCATCAATCTTACACATCATTGAAATCACACTATACACCGATATACTTTCAACAATATCATAAAACTTGAAATGCAATTTGTGAATCTCTGACTTTCATATTTAATCTCCCTTAATCATCATTAATCTGCGATATTATACCATTACCAAAATTTCACCAAACCATCATCACTACTATCATGATTTTATTATCGTTACATATAGTTATAGAGTTATTATTCATCGTTATTATCATGGTATTAACAACATCACCAATAAACACTGATTCGATAATGATGATAGAATCCGTTTGCAAGTTTTCCTGTATAGTTTTCATCAAGTTTCATCCCATTGACAAACCTTAACCCTTTCTGTGCCCATAAATTAAATGCGTACAAATTTCACACACGTACCAATAGACAGGAATAAACGTGGTATACAAAGTGTTAAGTGATGTTTGTATGTTTGTTTGTTTGGCTGTTCAATTTCTGCGTCTTTCTTCGAAAAATTCTCAGTGAAGACATATGTACCGAAGAAATTGCATACATATTGGTTGTGTGAATAAACATATTTAAAAGCAATAATTACCTAAACTTTCGATTCTCAGCTTTTTCGTTTGAATCCATAGATACGTCGCCCGATATCTCGACAAGGTTGCCTCTTGCCGACTTAGCTGTAGGGCCCTACTATGTCTTAATATCTGCTTTATCAAAGTTAGTGACAGAATGATAATAATGAAGAGATGAATACACATTTCCTTAAAGGGGAAGGCTAGTAACTGATCAGTGGGAATCAGTGGAAATGCTGGGAGATGATTGTTCCAATCCTTATGGGATTCATTCAAGAGTTCATTGTATATCTATTGTCGTGTGAAAATGATTTGCTTCAGAATGGTCTCATATTCAAGTAATGTGCAGTTTAATGCTTCCAGGTTAGCGTCCCTGG
Organism: Diadema antillarum; assembly: GCF_040938485.1. NCBI lineage: Eukaryota > Metazoa > Echinodermata > Echinoidea > Diadematoida > Diadematidae > Diadema > Diadema antillarum. The sequence continues at coordinate 692,098 of NW_027271087.1, read as the reverse complement.
TCAGTGACGGAGCATTAATCTGCACATTACTTGAGTATGAGACCGTTCTGAAGCAAATCATTTTCACACAACAATAGATATACAATGAACTCTTGAATGAATCCCATAAGGATTGGAACAATCATCTCCCAGCATTTCCACTGATTCCCACTGATCAGTTACTAGCCTTCCCCTTTAAATTATTGCTATTTGTATAGTTGATTTGTTTACTTTGTTTTTGCTGTTGTTGTTAATGTTTTATCTAATAAGACTAGTAAGAGAGGCATCACCCAATCAACTCGACACATTTGCTCACCCCACGTAATCTTTTGAACTTATGTTTTGGTGCAGAGCTGTAATTATGAAATTGCTCTGTCAAAATAGAAGGTACATGAATGAGCACTTAAGAAAACACGCGGGGACAGTTTAATAACAACAAAAGATTAAAGCAAAACAGGTGTATGAAATTAGTTGCCTTCATATTTTTCTATTCTTTCACACATTGAAGTACCACTGGCATTCCTCATTTTACTGGTTCTCAGTTTGCTCTGGATCCTTTGATACTGGCAGAAATCATTCGCGATATTTGAATACGAAACATAAATCGCATAGACCCGTCTCTACTCGAATATTGACGAAATAGCCAATTCATATGAACAGCATCATCAAGATGTTAGTTATCATAGTTTGTAATGCTAATATTTCACATACTTTTTTCATGCATGGACAGCGAGAAAACAGCCTTCAGGTTATTATGATAATGATGATTAAGAAAAACCATATCTCTACAACTCAATATTTTGAAATCCTTGCGGTTGAGTTACCATTGTCTATTATTACTTTCCTTTCGTTTCACCATTTATAGCAAACATTGCAAAATTCATAGAACAGATGGCGAGAAATACGATACCCTCGCCATCATTTAGTCACGATACAAACTAATGTAGGGTTTTTTTTTTCTGAAAAGGAAACATTCAAGCTGTGAAAATAGATGTGAATACAGAAATAAGTGAAATGGATACGATTTTAACGTGGATATAAATCAGATAGTTATGAAAGTAAATCGTGTCTGAGAATAGACCAAATTCATACTAATAAACTTCACGATATGTATAGGGTATCAGTATTAACCCTATTTTCTGTTACAGAATTAGAAGTAACATCATCGAATACATAAACATTGAGCAAAGCCGCACCATCATAACAAAGATTGTTATGAGAAATCAAATGCCAGAAATGTTTCATCTTTGGGCATGGCAAAAATAGAAGTGTGGTCACATGACTGACATTTTTTTTTTTTCCAAAGGTCATTTGCTGAATACATGGAATGACAGTATAGAGAGGTACGCTTGATTAATCTTTAAAATGACTCTACAATGGACGTGTCTTGCAACATAGTACATTAGTGGAGGCGATGATTTTCCGAATATCAATTTGTCCGAGTTTGTTTGGAGTCTGAATCGTGTGTGCTTTTCTTTCGTATGTAGGCCTACAGTGTTTTTTATATTCCGCAGCAACTCTTCCCTTGGGGAAAAGCCCTCTATTCGACCCACACGCAAAACATCTGCCTCAATCCAGGTAAAGTTTCTCTCACCATGCCTGGGGACTTCTGGGGGACTTCCCCATGCCGACAAGCCCCTTAAAGCGCAATTCCACTAAATTCAAGTTGACTTTGCTGTTATCCTGCATAGTATGGTACATGTATATGCATTTGCAACATCACACGAACTTTAACTTGGTAGAAATTTCAGCGAAATCGGCCCTGAAATTAGAAAGTAATTGTCGAGTAATTTAAAGTATATCACACGTTGTCACTGAATATCAACAAAATCAGTTGTCGATCATAATTCTCTCATTAGGTTGTGAACAAAAACCTGATAAAATACTGGGTTTTTATTTTTGTCAATATTTAAGCAATCATAACACTTTTCCTTAAATTCATCATTATGACTTTATTGCAACGAAAAAGGAAATTAAATTCATGGTATACAAGTTTTCCTTTGGATCCCGATTAAAGATGAACGGGAAATTAAGTGAAGATTCGTGTGTATATGTCAAAGTGGAGACGCGTAAAGCCATGGCACATTATCACCTCATCTGATTCATTGTGGTTGCTACAAATATATACCGCAGTTCCCCGAAATACAAACATATATGTGTAACTTTAAATTCTTATAACTTTCTAAGCAAACATCCGATTTGGATGACCCCTCCGCCATTCCGTTTGTTTGATTTTCATCCTATTTACGAATGAAAGGCCAAATTGAATCATGGTGTTGAGTTACACTTTATAACGCCCGGCTTAATTTTGAGCTGGTAGGAACTTTCGCTATGTTGGAAGTTCAGCGCTCTGATGCCCACATTTAGGGTATGTGCTCTTTGATCACGTGTTGGCTTCCCTAGCAACGGGAAAAGGAAGTGAATCGTTAGCAACCCTGCTGTCTGCTTCCCGCCAGATTAGTAAAGGAAGGGGGGGGGGAGGGAAAACACACACACACACACACACACACACACACACACACACACACACACACACACATACTCACACACAGACGGCCTGTTAAGGATTTCCTAAAAACAGTCCCTCGGCAGGCTTTTTATTACACAGATGTTCCCCTCGGGGAGCCTGAGTGTACATTCAGAACGTTATCACATGAGTATTGCACGTGTTACTCATCTCCTTATATGCAAGGTTATAGCCACTCCAGGGATAATAATATAGAAAGAGCGAGAAAGATAGAGAAGGATAGAGAGAGAGGGGGGGGTGGAGAGGAAGAGATAGATGGAGAGAAGGGGGTGGTGCGCCAAAACAAGAAATCAATGCAAAGAGACAAAAAAAAAAAAAAAGAGAAGAAAAATCCGATACCGCAAATGAGACACCGGATTAAATCTATAATATTTCCCCATAAGGACCCTCAAACGGACAGATGTACACACCCACAGAAACTCAAGCGAAGATATATTTAGCATCTCCGATAACCGCAGCTTGTTTCTTTTACAAGCCACATCATCACAGACACGTCAGTCTGGTTCCTAGGGGCTAATGCAAGTTTTCCACCATTTGTGATATTCTTGCCAACGTGCGAGGAGATGTTAACGAGTGAAGCCTTAAATCGCAAAGTACACGTCACATGATTATAATCTTAGGATCTTAAAATTTCGCGTCTGGATCTAAGTTTCGTGGGTGATCGTTTTGAAGAGCTAAGGAGTCAAATAGTATACTCAGCTGATACCCTGCAATTTCTAGCAAAGTTTCATTCCGATACACACTTTTATTCCAAGCTCTTGATATGATGTCAGGTGATCAGGTGCAAATCTTACTTGTTATGACCTAGGGCACTGAACTCTCCTTTATTTCTTTCAAAGTTTACAATATATACAACACATAGGCCTACAATTAAATGTACAATCAAAAATATATACTTATATATATATATATATATATATATATATATATATGTATATATATATATACATATATGCATGGGAATCGAAGAAGAAATAGATAAGTTATGGAATTTGTTTAAATCTCACATGTTTTCACAGAACAGTGACATAGGTCACTGACAAAGAATTAATTATGCAAATAAGATGAGACGAAGAGGTCATGGCTGCACAAGTCTCTTATAGCACTTGTACACACACACACACACACACTCACACACACACACACACACACTCACACACACATACACACACATACACACTGTTAAATTACTTCCCTATCTTACTGGAATTTAAGAAGAAACAATTTAATTCTTTGCATCTAATTGCTAGATTTGTAACGATTTCCTCTGAGGGGAGAGACACTGAATTGCTGACAAAAAGATGTTGTTTCAAGAAAAGACAGCATCAAATTATTTTTTGACATTTGTAAAACAATGGGGGAGGGTTGTGAGGTGATATGACGTCATTGTGTGATCGTGGCCGATATCAAGATATCGTGAAAACATGTTAAACTTTTACAATTCTCTAATTCTGGGTTTCTTTTTTTCTTGCATATATCCAGGGGTGAACTACTTGTTGAATTATCTCACAGCCCGGTCACATGATTTTATGCTATTTGTATTATATGTCAGCTTGAATTATACCAGACGCTTAACGCTTAGAAACTTTAGTAATAAACGCTTTATAGAATAATGATAATAAAAGTATTATTATCATTATTATTATTTTTATTATTATCATCATCATCATCATCATCATCATTATTGTTATTATTATTATTATTATTATTATTATTATTATTATCAAGATTCAATTCGTGGATCATCTTCTTCAAGTGTTCATTTATATGATAATCTGTTTTGCGGTGTATATTTATAATATTTCATAGTTTTTGAAACTTAATCATTTTATGTTTTAGAAACCTAATCAGTTAATGTTTTGTAAGGTTATTGCATGGTTTGTAATTATTTGCAAAGAACGCTGTTCAATATTTTCACCACTTGTACTGTGTTTTGTCATATTGACAGATAATTTGAACAAATGTATTTCTAAAACGTAAAATGTCGTATGTGTTTTGTAAAATGAACAATTTCAGCTTTTGAGCTGCATGTTCTTGTTTCATTGTGAATAAACCTATAATTGAACTGAATTGAATTGATTTGAATTGAATTGAATTGAATAGAATAGAATAGAATAGAATAGAATAGAATAGAATAGAATAGAATAGAATAGAGTTGAATTGAATTGAATAGAATTGAATTGATTTGAATTGAATTGAATTGAATTGAATTGAATTGACTTGAATTGAATTGAACTGAATTGAACTGAATTGAATTGAATTGAATTGAAGACGAAGTCGTTGTGATCTGTGTCTGGGTAATCAAACTTTGCTCTTCATCTGTGGAAAGCCACAACCTGCACACTACTACTTTAGTACCTCCGTAAAGATTTATTTCATTTCATTTTTCATTTCAATTTATTTTCATATTTCTCACATATATCACAATAAAGTATATAAATACGAAAATTATACAAAACATAATTCAGATGAGACTTCATCAGAATGTACAGAAGTTTGATTTGGTATAAACACGAGGTCTGTATGCATGCGAATTACATTGTGGTCATAATGCGAAAAAAAAAATATGATGGGGCCTGCGTAAAAGCATTAGCTTGTACAGCCGCAGGTCCCGTGAGTAATCAGATTAGGGGAAGTTTAAAGTACGGATGTTTTTTAAGACCAACTATATCTGGGGAAACCGATTAAAACAAACAAAACAAAAAATCCAATTAAATGTATATCACTAAATAAAAATACAGAAAAACAGAAAGCTGAAAGGTCACATGTTGCAGCAGTGAACAACAACTGCAGAGATTCAAGGGGTGTGTTGCAGAGTATAGAAAATGGCGTAACTGTATGTCATAAATACATAAGTAGAAGGTGGGATAATGAGATTTGTCGTGAATGTAAACAATACCGAAAGCTCAGGAGTAACATTCCAGCATGGGTCCTAAAACCAAGCATTCCGTGTGACCATAGTAACCGACAGCTGTCACGCGCGAGAGTTTCGATAACCGAGTGGAACAATAGGTGCATGAACAGCGCAATAGGCAGACTGTTCAAAAATAGTGTTCATGGTTAGGATCCCGCCGGACTAAGGTGGGATAGACAAGGGGTAACATGTAAAGAGCAACAAGAACTATACACTATGCATGCCGTGCAATGTAGCTGCTAAGAAGATATTGCTTCAGTTTTCGTTTGAATGAGGTTACAGTGGTACAACTTACAAGTTCCATAGGGAGTTCGTTCCAATATTTGGGCCCAGCGAACATAATGGTTTTTTTCGCGAAAATTGTTCGGGTACGTGGAAGGTGATATGCGTAACGTTGACGAGTTGGATAATCATGAACTGTATAATTTCTTGTAAACATTTGGGAAAATACGTCTGGTAATTGGCCAGTTGAAAATTGAAACATAAACAGGCCGACGTTGTAATAAAATAACTCGGGAATTTTCAAAATTTTATTACTTACAAAAAGTTCGTTCGTGTGGGATAAATATCCAGTGTGGTTAACAATTCTAACAGCTCGTTTTTGTACAAGAAATAACGAATCGATAAGCTTTTTAGAAGCATTTCCCCACGCCAGAATCCCATAGTTGAGATAGGGAGATATCAAAGTTGAATATATGCTCTGTAGAATATTACTTGGAAAATAATAGCTAAGTTTGTTAAGAACCCCGGTATTTCTAGCAATAATTCTGCTTACATAATTAACATGGGTTCTCCAAGATAAATCACTATCGATATGAAGACCCAAAAATTTTGTATTGTTGACCTGTGACAGATCAATGTTGTTTATCTTGACAGAGAGAGGTAACACAGGTAGCGAATTACTGAATAACATATACTGAGTTTTATCAATGTTTAAGGATAATTTGTTCGCAAAAATCCAAGATTGGTCAGAAACAAGTTCTTTATTTATTATGTTTATAAGCGCATCAGGATTTTGATGAGAGAAGAACAAATTTGTATCATCTGCAAAGCAAACGAAGGAGAGAATCTTAGAGGAGTTCTGGATATCATTAATATATAAAATAAAAAGAAGTGGGCCTAACAAGGAACCCTGTGGAACACCACAAGAAATCAGTTTTGGTTGGGAATCGTGACCGTGAATACTTACAAATTGTTTTCTATTCGTTAAATAATCAGTGAACCATTCTAGCGCCCTTCCCCGAATTCCGTAATGATTTAACTTATAAAGTAAAATGTCATTGTCTATTGTATCAAATATTTAACACAGTATTCTCCTGGAGGTAATAGGCCTCTTATACTTGCAAATCGTTTATCTTATTTCATTGTCCTTCTTACTATACTTGAATGTATATACGTATTACAAACTGTTTTTATTTGGTTTACAAAAAAATAAAATAAAATAAAAATTCCCCCATACCAGAAGTGCAAACCGACTGAAATAGACCAGTTAACGTGGGTAATTTGTTGTACTTGTTCATTATGGGAGGATTTCGACCAATTTTCTTGTCTAATTAAGGTTATTAGATGTACAATGTATTATGGCCTCCTGCTCAAACTGAATGTGTTACACACTATCAACAATGTTGGTATATGCGTGTGTTAAGGGAGTAGGTATAAGGCCACACTATTCAAAGTGTAGAATAAAAAAATGGCAGTGTTATCCAATTACCAGGAACAAGAGTACATCATCGTCTTACACTCTTAAAGAAAGGATTGCTGAGTATATTGTCAGGAAAGCTCCGTGGCATTATGCGTCGAAGGCGATGTTTTGTGTGCCATGCACTCACGTTGTGACCGCATTTTGCAAGAGCAGCGAGCGTGCGTGTCGTTCTCAATTTTTGAGCACCACTCTCCGATCGGTGTAGAGCTCAAAATATCTCGAGTGGAAATGTAATGTGTTTACACTTTGGTGTACATGCTCTTCCGTTCGGAATTCACATCAGGTTCAATGCCTATTCTAGTGTTTCAGCTGCACCCTCAAAGATTCATAGCAACGTGGAAGACATAAGTAGAACTGCCTTTGAGCAATCTCGGTGCAATTCAATATATCGGATACTGCACTGAAATATGTTCTCAAAATAAGGAAAAATTAATAAGCACACAAAAACATGACACTACGTTGAGAAGAAAAGAAACGCATACTCACAGTCATACAATTGTGATTATGTGAATCCGTCATGTGATAATGAGCAAACAAAAGAAAGAAAAATATTACGGAACATGCATAAACGTGACCTGGTAGGCTGTAGACATAGAATCCCAAAATAATGTGAGAAAACTGCCGAATACGAAGAGCGGAAATATCGTTTGACACAAGTGAACAAAACGCTGAGGTAACGGTGAAAGGAAATTTGTGGAGGAGACCGAAAAAAAAGGAAACAATAAACTGCAAACCAGGAAACATATTTTCTATACAAATATCTACAATCACTGATATAAATTTGATATCATAAACATGGCATCCCGATACCCGATAACATGTGCTTAGAGGAATAAGAAGTCGACGTACATAATACACCTAAAATCAGTGAGCTGGCACGCCTTTTATGCAAACATGAGGTCTGTATTTACGACCGGCATTTTGGCGCCAAAGCATTACCATCCATATGATCTTCAAACAACCTTCAGACAACCTGTAAACTTGCTGGCCAACAAAGATAGCTCTGTACTCGACAGAATACCGTTTTGTGTTCTCCTTCATTGTCCAAGCGGAGTGGTTAAATGGGTGGTATATAGTTAGGTTGAGATGGGGGATTCAGATTTTAACTTTTTGCGAAATAATCAGAAACCACATATGAAATATTAAAGACCATACAATTGTAAGAGGAATTCAAAGTTTATTTGAAGAAAATTGGTTTTGAAATGGCCGAGATATCCCAAAAACAAAGTAAAACAATGTGTTCCTAAATAAAGGTAGGACCCATCTTTAATTAATGCCTTTATGAAAAAATCTCCAAAATTTTCATTCTTACTTGAAAGTTAGAATATAATTCAAGTTTCACAAAACCTACCATAACTTCAAGTTGATTTTAAAATTAATATCTCGTAACTACCCCCCCCCCCTCTCTTTATGCGAAACATGCAACGCGGACACTCATTTTATTTTGATCAGACGCGAACATAATTGATACGCCATTGTTCGCGAGAAGAGGAGGTTGGTCAAATATATGCCATTGTAGCCCTACAATTACTCTAAAACTAGGTCGCTAACATTCCAAACGACAGCCTCGGTCTCTTCTCCGCTACCCCCTTTTTATTCACATCCATACAAAAAGCATGATTGCGAAGACTCTCTTTATTCCTATCAATATTGATAGGTCGGGGATATACGTTTTGCCGACATACACGTTCACCGGCTCCTTCTAGAGCAATTATGTCTAGACAGCAGTCGTTCTGAACGCTTTATCATAATACAGCGCGTGACTTTATATTGTATTACAATAATAAAAAAGTAATATTGATGATGATGATGATGATGATGATAATAATAATAATAATAATAATAATAATAATAATAATAATAATAATGATAATAATAATAATAATAATAATGATAATGATAATAATGATAATAATAGTAATAAGAATAATAAATATAATAATCATGCTTAAGTACTGATATCAGTATATATGATAGGGACAAAAGGTTAGCTTATACAAAATTGGAAAGGCCGGTATTTTCCGAATGACACACTCACATAACAAATGCAAAGCCCTGTATCGATCAATAACCATTGAAACCTATTCACTCCCTTACATAAACCAATACCTTTTAAAAATCACAGTTGAATTTTCTTGTAAAGTTACGTAAATACCTACCATCTCCTTGCAAAGTATAAGTTTTCTATACGATGTTTTTGGGTAAAAAATAATACAGATACCTTCAATAAGTTAAGTTGTAATCTTGCATGACCTTGCCCTGGAGTTAACATGGTTGAGAAATATGTGAATATACTATTTACTTTGTCAGCGTATAGTTCCGAGCACTCAGAAAAACAACAGCATAAACATGATGAAAGCAATAATTCCTTTTGGGGCTCCATTCAACTTTTAAATATCCAGGTCATTACCATTATTCATCATAATACCAGCATATCAAACTGTCGACGTGCTGAGCAATGTGCATAAAATTAAAGCATATTTATCTTGGATTTCTATGAGAATTTTATGAGAATCTTTTTGCCTATCTATGTATAGGTTGAGATGCAACGATCCAACTGTTGAATTATTGTTATGGTATTGATACTGCTAAAGATGTGATTCTTGAATCACCCCTCCTAAGATATTTAATAAATCATGTAAAATATCGACAGCATATTGCAGATTTGACCAAGATTTACATTCGTACACACATACTCTATCATGCATAACATAGGAATTATGATAATCGTGTATGCGACATAATTATGGGTGTGTTTAAAATAATTATGACTTTATTGTAGTTAGAGATTGAAAGACAAAGAGGGGCATAGAGAGAGAGAGAGAGATGGGTGGGGAGGGATATAATTCCATACATTCATATTTCACTAAATAGGGCCTATACGAGCAGACGAGAGGAACTTCGTTTCTTATAGGGTACGCGCGCATCGTGCAGAAATCAAAACTCAAAATGCGTTGACCCCTAACATTGCCTACATGCCTGCAACATTCTTTTTGTCATACCCCATTAATGATTCACAATTTTTATTATAATGATAAAGATAACTGCCACTGTTAACCTTTTCTCTTCGACAATCACAAGATGGTGAGAGCGGGAAACGATCATCCATTAATGCAAGATGTCGCCACATCTGTCCTCTCATTACATTATTTATACCGACATAACTGACTTCACAGTTAGGATACTTTTAATGTAGAGAGATTATATCCACAGGATGCATTGATATCAGTAATAATCGTGTGTTTCCTTCACAATGCCGGTTTTACCATACTTTCATTTATATACTTCTTCGCTCGTAGGAAGAATGAATGGCAATGTTTATAGCAGCAATTGTTTGAATTAAGTTGCTGAAAGTGTGATACTCATGAGGTAATCGGGTCTTAAATTGGATGTGCATTCGTCATCGTGCATTGAATGGTGCTTGTTTTGATTGTTTATTTAACTATGTCAAAACCATGTGTAGCCTATACTATTATCGTATGAAATACATATACATATATATATATATATATATATATATATATATATATATATATATATGATGCAACCTCTCCGAATCCACATCCGGCAGTGAAAAAACACAGAGGGTGATATGTAACACTAAGATACATCTACATTTGCAGGTTGTGTCTATGCCGTGCGTGGGACTGCAAACAATAACGTATAATGTCATCATGTCGAGTGAAAGTACTGTAATTACAGTAATCCAGGCTCTTGCAAACGTACTACAAAGACGTATGCATAAGGAGCTGGATCTCGTGTATATGCGAAGTTCATTCCACTGGTTTCGAAACTATTAGCGTTGACTATTGTCATTGATTGTGTGTTTGTGGGTCTTGAATTGATTTGGGCATCAATCAGACATTACCTATTATACCGTCAACTGACATGGTGCTTCAAGTAGTGGAGGGAGCAGCGAAATGAAGCAGCGAAATACTCAATGGTTTCCTCGCTGTTTACATAGGCTATAATCACCCACTTGCATGCTTTTGATTGTGTTTCTCCGAGATCCTACAATGTGTATAAAGTATCAAGCTATTAATCCGGCCACCTGTATAGGCCTATAATAACAGCCTATATTTATTATAAAACTAACTGCGCTTCGCTACTATATTCAAATTTCATGCACATCTTTACAGCAAAACTCGTTTCGCGTCATCCAGGGAACTTGCCACAGGCTTACCCAATATAGCAACAAGTTATCCACGCAAAATACATTGTAAGTTTTAAAAGACATTAAAGAAGAATTCCAGACCAGTTAAAGGTTGGTGCGATTAAACGAAAGAGCTCAGGTTTTTACGCAAGCCAGATTTGAACATTTGATCAAAGTCGGGCAAAATCTCAGAGTTATGAAAGTGTGAAGTTTCGCATTCTGCAGAATATAGTTCTCGAACTAATTTCCTTTAAATGAAAACAAATCAAAATAAAACTGCAGATTTCAACATGACAAGTATGAGTTGATGGCATCATCGTCTATTAAATTTGCATTATTCATGTTAATGGTTCGAAAAAAAATTATGTTAAAGTTTGCGAAGTTTCACAGTTTCACAAGTTTCTCATTCTTTCCGAGATCAAATTTTCATTGTTGTGCTTAAAAATGTCACTCTTTCTTATCAGACTAATTTTAAACTGGTCCCGGGGGAGGGGGGGGGGGGGCATTTCGTCAAGTGTTTTGTCAGTGATTTTCACTAACAAATTTGCTCTCGGCCAATCAGATGCAAGGATTTCAGAGGCTTGAAATAGTTGCCAAGTGACTGACAAATTTCATGAAATGCTGAATTTCCCTTTAAGTACGTACGTGTACAGTATAGATGGTTTAGATGGAATAGCTCATTACATGAAAGTACTGTATCCTCAGAAGAAAAAAAAAGTATATAAAACTACTAATAAACTGACCTGTAATATCAAATACCGTACCCATTTCATGCTGACACGTTCTCCAGTCTCATTGTCCGAGACCCACATAATCATCCTACCTGTAATCTTCCTACCTGTAGAAGATGAACGCGTCAAACACGATATGAGAATCTTGAATAGCCCTATAAAAATGTCACTCGCATCCAAAAGTGACTATTGTTTCGGTGAAGGACACTGGTAAGCAATATGACTCGTGTGTCAAGCCAAGCGACTTCGTGCGAGCCATAATATGCAAGCGAAAAGCATGCATCAGCCTATTTTCACGTCTGTTGTTGAAAGTCTTTGGAAGCTTCACGACAATAACAAGCAAAGAGGATGAAATGACTTGACATGTTTGAATGGAGGGAAAATGAGAGGAAAAATAGTTTGCCATTGAAAATATAAGACACCTGATACTCTTGTCTCGTTAATGCACGGTTAATTTCTTTTTACAGATGTAATACGTCACAGTCAACAATCCGCAAACTGCAATGAAATCATATTTAAGACTCATTTCTATTTCAGGAGAAATCGATTTCTTCTTGCTTTTTTTGTTTTGTTTCTTCTTTCATTCTTTTCAGGCGAGATATTTCGTTCTTTTCTATTCGGTAACAACGACTTGAATTCGTAAACATCAGAAAAATTGAGGCAGACAAAGATGCCTATGCATGCCTGTATGTAAGCCCTGAGTAGGTATGTGTAATAGACCTAAATATTTGCATGTATGTATACATTCATGTACTACAGAAAAAACAATTTCTATGTGTGTATGTATATATGTATGTGTTTGTTGAGAATCGAAGTGTTTTGGAATAAGTAGAGGGTCTGAGGACCTTTGGCAGCCTTTTGAGGACATGCAAAAACATGGTACACGTAGTTTCGTACGATATTTCTTATATTTTTGTCATTGTTTGTGAAAACGCCTAAATCAAAATAAAAAATCACAATCACAATCATAGTCAAAATCACAATCATAGTCAAAATCACAATCATAGTCACAATCACAATCGCAATCACAATCACGATCACAATCACAATCACGATCACAGTCACAATCACGATCACAATCACAATCACAATCACAATCACAATCACAATCGCAATCACAATCACGATCACAATCACAGTCACAATCGCAATCACAATCACAATCACAATCACGATCACGATCACGATCACAGTCACAATCACGATCACAATCACAATCGCAATAACAATCGCAATCGCAGTCGCAACCGCAGTTGTAATCACTCAACCATTAAAGTTACCATTTTGATGTTGTCATAATCATAGGCATAGATAACAAGCTAATGGAAAATGCTATTCTAAATCACTGTTCAAATTAATGAAATATCACGCTTACTTCAAAACCAAAACAGAAGCAAAAAAAAAAAAAAAAAAAAAAACATGTCTGCGACAGAAAGCAATGCATCCGGTATACTCCCTGTTGCCATAAAACATTAATGTTAAAATTAAGGTCAATATGTATACAAAAAGCAATCAGTATTCTCGCTTCGCAATGAGTAAACGAAGCTTTGCCGGTCTTTGACGCAATTCCTAAATCACTGCAACAGCATTCCCGCCACGCAAGGCTAAAGATCTTGACGCAGCGGGCATCCCACTTTCTCTTATTCATAGCAAGCGGGCCTTTGATAAAGGGTGGCATTGGACAACTGTTAATGCAGAAATCAACAACAACCTGCTTGTGGAGAATGCATGTGACAAATGGAGCGGGCATTACTGGTTCAGCATTACGGCGGTCGTTGACTTCTTGGAATTATTCCGCCCTGTAAACATTGACACACTTCGTCAAAAAGGTAAACACCTCCTCTATACTTCGAGGCAGCGTGTTCATGCACGTCTTCAATATTACGTCCGCACGCATGGCTCCAACACTGCCTGTGGTAATTTTCTGCCAGTTTTTTTTTTCTTACCTGCAAACAATTCAGCCCATTAGAGGTTCCTCGTTTCTAAAAATATTCGTCAAATATAGTTAGTAGTATCCGTAACAACACATCCCGACTGTAAGCAGGGAGGTGGGAAGAGACACCTCCCTGCTGTAAGGCATTCACAGCAAAGAGGCGTAGAATATTACCTGCTACGTGTGTTTGCATCTGATTTACATGCACTTTCAAGACATGTGGCTATTTCACCGTGACAAACACATCAACATCAACTTACTTTTCTCCTGTACTTGTATTGCCTATTGATTGTTGTTGCTGTTGCTACTGTCTTAGTTATCATTGTTGTTGTTGCTGTTGTTGTGAAGAGGGGGGGGGGGTGGCTTGGGCAGTCGGAGTGTAGGCCTATGTTTCAATTTGACTAAACCTGTTTGCGGTGAAGATATAACAAGTATATAATGTCAGTCCTGTAGCAAAATGCACAAGACTGGAACATCTTGAGTGCTGAGTCCACATTGTGATGGAAAACATGGATATTGCAGGCATGCCCATTATCCAGTAAAGTGCATGCTCGTACGTATATCTGATACCTCTATTTGTGAGGTCAAGCAAAAGCGACACATGCAAAAGAAGGTAAACAAATGCACCAAGGTGAGTGTCGGTGCCAGAAGATATTGATATCTGATCAGTGAGCGTTAAGGATGTGGATCATAATGTTACCTGCATCAAATCATGATTTCCAGCATTTAACCACAAGACGAAGCATCGCAGATTTCTGTATAATCTATACTAAGTGGAACGCAGCAATTATTGTTTTTCACGCTTTGCCGTCTTAAAACGATGCGGTGGTTTCTAGCGCTATGGCAAAGGGATCGCGGCTGCTGTAACTGTGCATCTTGTAATGATGATGATGATGATAATAATAGTATTGATGATAATAATCGTAATGATGATGATGATGATGATAATAATGATAATAATTATCATCATCACACTGCATAACGGAAAAGTGAAGCGAAGATTTTCCTGGAGCAGCATGTAGCCCCCCCCCCCCCCCCCTTCCGACTTTAGCATCACATATTTTTAAGGGTGTATACAGTTCCGGTCGAGGTGAGGATTTAGCTTTTAACGTTTTGCGAGATATTAAAAAACCACTCTATGAGATGTCAAAGAGCATGCAATTCTAAGGGGTATCAAAAGTTTATTTGATGAAAATCGGTTTTCAAATGGCCAAGATATCCAAAAACAAGGTGAAACAAAGAGATCCTAATGAAGTTGTGGCCTGTCGCCTTTTATTATTATCACTTTTTGGGATATCTCAGCCATTTGAAAACCAATTTTCATCAAATAAACGTCGAATCCTTCTTAAATTACATGCTCTTCCATATTTCATAAGAGGTTTCTCATTATCTCACTTAAGAATGTTCGAAACATGAATCCCCACCTCAACCAGTACTGTATACAGTCCCTTTAATGTGCAAGGAAATAGGCCTATTCTAATATGTTATCTGCCAAGATTAGACAAAAGTACGCGAGAATTCACTTTTCTGTTTCTGTCCAGCTGAGTTATTCTTGTCTCAAAGTTTCAAACGAATGATTTATTATTGTACAATGTGCTTTGTAATATTTACTGACATTTAAAAAAAAGATAAGAACAGAAAAACGTAAAAACAGACACGCAGAAGGCATGCACAAGACAGAAATACCAAACAGAGAGAGACAGATAGACAGACAGACAAACAGACAGACAAACAGACAGAGGGGGGAGGGGAGCGGAGGGAGAGAGGGGACATATTATTTTTGTCAATGAGCACCTCAGTATCAAAAGAGCACAAATAACCTAACTGGTATAGGACTAGGCCACGCTGTGAAGTTCAATGAAATGAGATCACTAATGAAGTCCTTTCGTGCATGCATGGACACAAGTGACAATGAACAATATAATCCTTCTTGCGAAAGTGAAAAACAACGCATAAAAACTCAATGTCAGAGAGAGTTTTGACACTGAAACGGAAAGTGCAGTTTATTGTTTTCATGCAGAAATACTATATGCAATATCGATATAAAAACTATTTACAGTTGCAAACCTCTCGGTTTATTACCCGTATATAAGGTCAAGCACGCACGTACCTATTCCATCTCCTCGCTTAGGCAGATACATTTTCTCTTGGATTAAAACATTCCACAGATTTTGGCATGTGTCCACAAATCAATGCAGATAAACTTATCATATGAAATCATACCAACATAAGTTCGATGCTGTCATGTCAGCTAGACTCTCTCCAGTCACTTCCTTCTGCATTTTTAGTGATTAACATAAATTAAGTTTTCGAAAGACTTGTAAAGAGGCTTGCAATGCCTTTCATGTTTGTTTAGTTTTGTTTTTGTTTTTTGGGTGCTCTCCTATATATCTTTAGGAGTTAAAATAACACGCGGGTATTCGATCTCCATCTAAAATCATATCGAAACTGGCTATGAATGAACGATTCTGACTTACAAACCTCAGAAATAGATCGATAAATTATCTCATTTTTCATGTGCGGGGCTGAGGGAAAGGACTAGGGGGGGGGGGTGGAGATCGAAGGCCTGTCACAGAAAATAAAATGTGGACGCTTTCTAGCACTAATGGCAACTCGGATCACTAGGTCTGTTTACGACGTCGCAACGGCCATCTTGAACATGCTCACAGTCACACTTCAAAAATAGAAGAGTTCACCCGAAACTAAATATAAATTCCGACCACCCTCTCCCCCTTGCCTAATGCACATCTCCACATACAAATTCCAAATTTGGAATAAAAGTTGACAAACGGTCTTCTGACATAAATAGCACCCTTGGGAATTAAATGGGAGGTATGATATAAAAATTGGGTGGCCTGTATGTAAGAGATTGCCAGAATAGAACCTTTCAAAGACGAAATTTCCTCAAGTCTACAATAGATTCAGCGAATACAGATAGAACACTAAAACTGAGTCAATGTTTGAGGAAAATCTGAAAATTTTTCAGACAAAAGAAAAATCCCTAATATTGATTTTTCTACATCAAAACTACACTTCGCCTGCAGCAGCCCATATGGGAGACGTTTGAACAATGTACTTGTCCTGTAGCATATCTCAGTAACAAGTCAAGGGAATGTGTACCTTTCATAAAGATGACTTTTCCCTTAATGCCTCTACTACTGTTGGACGTCATGAATCGTTGCCGAGTACAAACTCTCCAGAGATGGCTGTGTACGAAATTGACAAAAACTCGAAGAATTCATCACTTTTTTGACGAACTGTCCGATTTCTCCCCAAACTTTCACTGAGCTCTCTGAATTCTTTTCTGCAGTCGCCAAATAGTTTGTGCACACCTTTCCTTTAAAACGTTACATTGAAAGGAAGAAGTACAGAGATATGAAAGCAGAAAAACGAGTGGGAGAAAAAAAAAATCCTGCCTGTACTGTGTCACGGGAGGGCCTCCCATACAGACGTTCCCAGAATGAAGGCATAACCGGCACGTGCGCAGACGTCATAAAAACAGATATTAAAGGGTCGTTAAAATATGAGACTCCTTCCACGATGGGCCGACGCTAGCCTTGTCACATGTATGGTGTTGATGATCCTTCTCGGCCATTAATTTTCAGGACCCCAAAAGGAGCTGGGAGGGAGAGGGAGAATAACAATGTGTGAGTGGTAAACAACACTAGTACATGAATGCAGCAGAGTACAAACAGGGTATATCAAATTACACAAATAGCATACACACAAACTAACAGTAATCAACCAAAAACGCTCTCCTTCGCTACGTTTCAAACTGCGGACAAAACAAACCCTGGAACACAAACAAAAGCAAGGTGATGATAATTATTGACATGACACACAACGCATCATGGGGGTGGGGGTGGGGAACGGACTGTGAGTATCGAATCCTTCACAACGATCGGATTACTGAGAGCTTCTTTTCCTTCTTGTCCGTGGATGGCGTCCTTGACATTGCATTGCTATCAAGGAAAGAATACTGGCACAAGTTGAGAAGAGAAGCGCTCATCAAGATAATGTCAAAGTCGAGCTGTCAATAGTGTCATCCTCGCGACAGCTGACCCCTGATTTGTTGAGGGAAGAAGCAAATTTTATGACAGACTCTCTAGAAAAACAAACAAACAGACACACATGCACACACACACACACAAAAAAAAATGTGACACACACTAAACCAAGGTTCGTGTTGAGAGAGAAAGGTTGAGAACTGGGATGAAAATATTGACCCCCCCCCCCCCCCCAATTCATGGCAATGATAATAGCCTAAGCTGAAGGTTGTCGGAAAGTGAGACAATTACAAGCACAAACACACATTGAGTCATGTAATCACTCACATGCACACATACCCACATACACACACACACACACACACATACACACACACACACACACTAAGACACAAACTCGCGACACACAATAAACAGAATCCTGAGGCTCATTAGTAAAAAAAAAGAAGTTGACAGCCCCCCCCCCCCCCCCCCCCCTTGGCAATGTTAATGGCCAAGGCTAGAGCTTGTTGGGGATATGAGATGACTAAAAGCACTAACACACACTCAAACACACATATGCAAAAGGCATTTGATATCATTCAAACATTCACATACACATGCTCTTTTAAAATAACAGTTTACTGTCTTCATACTACAGACATCTCAACAACAACAATAACAACATCAACAGCAATAACAACAGCAACAACAACAACAGGGAAAACATTTACAAAACATATAGTTACAAAAGATCTGTTGAACAAATAGGATAATGTATGGGTTTTCACCAAAACATTTCAAAAATTAGTCTGTTCCATGAGATGCTACACTGCCCCCTCAGCCCAGCACCCCCCCCCCCCCACCCCCATGCCCCACCTGCCTCATTGAATTAACTCACTAATCAACTCACCAATTATTACAATATAAGCCTATTCACACACCATATCCCCTCCCCAAAGCACACAAACATATCCTTTCTTTTTTCATTTTTCCATTTTATATGGGAATTACATAATATAGACTGTTGTCACATAAACAATGTGACAAAATTATGCAAAATCCTCCAAATCTTATCTTTTTACTAGTAGGTCTTGATGACATACAGTATCCATATACAATGAAAACATACACAAATGACAAGACAGTGACATAATTATAGTCTACTGTATGTCCCTTCCCCCCACCCAAAAAAAAAATACAATCAGACTTTCCGCAACGATAACTTTAAAAATGGAGAGTCAATCCAAAGAAATATCAAAGTATGACACTATAACTTATTACCTACATCATACATAAAACTCCATCCGATTTGCTTCAGTGGTCAAAGAGAAGTGAGGATTTAAGAACATGTCAGGAATCCCTTCCCTCCAAGTTTTTGTCCATTATGTTTGCAGTTCCAAGACCATCCAAGTGTTGAACTTGGAAGAAAAGGACCCATGACATGCTTTACAATGAGCCACAATTCTCTGTGACCACTTGACCAAATTGAATGGGATTTTCTGCAAAATGTAGGTAAGGAGCTATAGTTTCATTCTACCAAGTAGCATTCAGATTGTTCAATTGTTTTGAACGTTATCAATGCAGAAATCCCAAAGTATTTTTTGGGGGGCATACTGTATAGGCCTACACACATATATATTGTCATATGTACATATCTATAACTATCTATCTATCTCTCCTCTCTCTCTCTCTCTCCCTCTCTCTCTTCATATATATATATATATATATATATATATATATATATATATATATATATATATATATAATGTGTATATATATATATATATATATATATATATATATATATATATATATATATATATCGTCGCTGGGGCGACAAGACTTCGTATCTACAAAATGTCAAATGTTCAGGAGAGCCAAAAAATGTGGCGGCCAAAGTACTGTGGCGAATGGGATAGCCTTTCCTTTGACATGCCGTGGTGGCTTCATTTTTGAAGTAAGACAGTTGGGATTTGGACAGGACATTACTTAACCCATTATTTGACCATTAATCGGAAAAAGTCATTTTCACCAAAATTGCAGATACAAGGTCTCTTGTCACCCCAGCGACGATATATATATATATATATATATAATGAATAAATAAATATATATATATATACATATTTATAGATTTATAAATACACATAATTATGTATAAATATACATACACACACATACATATGCGCACACACACACACACACACACACACACACACGCACACACACATTACACTTCAGACCCAAGCTCAGTGAATCAGAGAGGACTATTGCTACGTCACACTGCCAAGTTGCATCGTCTGCACTCGCCAGCATCTTATATGCAATTTGCTGGCTGGCAAACACGGTTATCCGGCATATGATCTGCTCGCATTTGGGGATGACATTACACGCACCACTAATATCGGTGGTTGGTGATATTTCTGGATGCAAACATCTGTGATCCCATCGCGGGGAGAGAGACAAAAAATACAATATATCGCGGTGTTCGGTTGCAACCTGCACGTAGCGCTATTATTCCTGAAAAGGAAAAAAATGTTTCCTAATTTCCCTATGCTTCCTTCAATGCATGACGACCATGACTAGTGCAGGAAATATGTAAGTGTGTTACCATGGAAACTGCATCCTGATCAGAGTGACCGAAAGTAAAGAGGAAATAGAAAGAGAAAATTGAGGTAAACTTGAGATTAATTGTAAAAGCTTTCATTGCTAGTGAAAAGCAGCTGATCTGGATTAGACTTCCTATCATAATATGGTGGCAGACTTACAAAAGGAACCAGGACATAAATGCAAAATACGAATACTTTGAATGATTCATTGTTTTAGAACAGGTGTAAGAGGTTGCTTTGTGACAAATCCACTGCACACCTGGTAAAGTGTGCAAATCTCCAATTCCACTGGTTTATTCCACTGGCCATTATCTACTTTACTAATGAGATAGCATAGATTTAAAAAAACAGAAAGAAAAGTATAACCAATCTTTGGAAATGTTGGCACGCACATGAAAGTCAACGCCTTATCAAGTACTCCCGCTTCCTGTTTTGAGAAAATATAATGGCCGGTTTGCCAATTTCCAGGTTTGCTGCTTGTGTATATCATTACATTCCACATCATCATAAGGAACTATAAGATACAAATGCATGTTGACTTGTGTTCATGTATGATAACCCTAAACATCACGTATGTGGCCAAATGAATATCCAAATACATGTGCCATAATTATAATCATTTTTATCCTAATTTTCTTCAGATTACTTGGATATGCCCACAAAAAACCCTTTGAAACCAAGATTCTGCAAGTGACATCATCTGTCAATCATTGCTAAAGTAACTAATACGATGAACAAAATACATTAGAATGCACCTTTCCCTAGACCTGACCAGAACTTGTATGTTTCCATCTTATTAACATGATTAGATATGCAAGTCATGCTCAGTATAGGGGAAAGTGCATTCATATTAGTACCTCAGCAATGATTGACAGATGAGGTTTCTGGCAGAATCTTGGTTTGGAAGGGTTTTTTTGTAGGCGAATCCAAGTATTCTAAAGAAACAAAGTGGAAAAATTATATATGGCACATACATAGATATTCTCTCAGCCAAATACGTGAGAATCAGGGTATAATGAATCAATACAGCTCAACATGCACTTGCATTGCACAGTTCCTTTAAATGATGCTCCTGACATACACTTGTGAGGTTATTACACATCCCTAGGACAGCGTGCAAGGCCCGGCCAATAATTTTGTGAGATGGAGATGTGGAGGAGGAATTTGGCTCTCTCTCTCATAACGTTCTCCTCCTGGTGCTCCCATACAAGGAGGGGCGTGAGGACACCAATCACATATTGCTCTTATCCCCCCACCATCTGACCATCTCCACTCGAGGCTGGTCAACCCTAGCTCGACCCCTGGGAAGGGAGAGAGAGAGGGGAAAAAAAAACGGGCAGGAAAACTCTTCCCACATCTCTGCGAAGCTGATCAACCGCTTCTGGTCTTGCCCGGTCGCTCCGTGCGTAATTTGTGCCGGGCTCTGCTCTGGCAGTATAATCGACGGAATGCACAAACTAGGGCTCTGCTGAACTAATAATGGGTTGGCGAGGGCTTGGAAAGGGGGTGGAATGGAGATAGGGAGGGGGGATAAGAGGGAGGGGTGTTGTGGAAGAGGCAGCGACGCCACTTTCCTTGCCGTCCGAATGCGTAGCACACACCGTACCCCCCATGTTTTGATGGGAAATCCGACCAAGCGTTGGTAAACTGATGACCTTCCTGTCAAAGCCATCTTGTACGACATCGCCATGTCAACACGATGATGAGATATTAACCGTACGTGCGGCTTACTGATACACAGGAAGCTGGGAACTCCAATGTTATATGATCTCATCGATTTGGCATCTTCGACTCCTCACTCCATGAGATGTCCACTGGTGTGTTCTCATACCATAAAACTAACCATCACATTCAGCATTCAGATAAAGTTATTTGCATTGATTCTTTTGCCTTTGTTTCATTCTCTTATTTCATCTCATCAATAGAAAGTGGTCTGATCTGGCCTGGTTTAAATTATGACATTCACGCCATATATGGAAATTCAGGGATAGTACATTGGGCTGACCTGTCCTTTTAGTGCTTTAAAGTGCCCACTTCTGCTTAAATCCCTTTGTTCTCTCCACCCCCCCCCCCATACTACAATGGGGTGCTGCCTTTGAGAATGTCAAGTTACACATCTTTCTTCTATTTCATCACCTCATATCTGGACCCAAGTCACCAAGCATAAACCTTCCCTTATGCCTGTCCGCCCATCCATTCCCCCCTCCTTGGCGGCGGGGATGCAGGAAATTTCACAGGACTTTGGAGTGCTCATTACACATCTTTCCCATAATTGCGCCCTCGTCCGTGACGGCGACGGGAGGAAGGAGTCAACAACTCCGCCACCTACGCGGTTCCACTCCTGCTCCGCTGAGGACGGCGGTGAGGTTATTTGCAGAGCGTTGACGTCGAGAGTTTGAGAGGCTCCAACCAACGCAGGTACTAGAAGCTAGCTTCAAAATTCCCCCGATACAGTTAGCAAAAACAAAACCAAGACACAAAGCACAAATTCTATAATACTCTTCCCCCCCCCCCCCACATTTGCTCCACAGAATATTGTACAAGGCTTCTTCTTTACTATACAATGTGTGCCATTGATTTTTCAAAGCGAAGGTAGATGTCAGAACGAAATGACATGGCCCTGTATATATGGTAAGCTTGTCAACATGTGTGATTGTACTGTGATATTTAGATATCTCAGCTATCTTACATACAAAATTGTAACTGCAAAAATGTTTTTGAGCAACATAGGGAAAACAAAAGAAAAAACCCCATAGAGCATAAAATGCAATTTAGATTACTCGAACTGGCACTTTCATCTTGAAATACAGAATATCACTTACTAAAAAAAAAATAAATGAATGTATATCCAAACAATACATAGAATGTGTATATTCAAAAGTAACCAACTAGGCAGTCTTTTGCCTATGAACATCATACTGAAAAGTAGATGCAGGTAGGAGCCTTGTTTGCTTTTTCATGTATTATAAACAGTCTGGCTATTCTGAATTTCTGATACAAAAGCAGCACCTTTCCTTCTCCTTCAACCCCCCCTCCCCCCATCCCCCCCCCCCCAAAAAAAAAAATCTAATGAGGTAAGGCTTGATTAGAGGCTAGGCATTGTCAAGAAAACCATGGAACAAACCAGCTACCCACGGAACCCACCCATAATGGGTGGCAGGCACGTAATTCTCACGGGCAACCATTAGTCGACCTCAATTACGACACCAACTGCAGATGCGAGGGAGATTGCTTCTTCCCTGTCCTCCTCCT
Organism: Diadema antillarum; assembly: GCF_040938485.1. Classification (NCBI taxonomy): domain Eukaryota; kingdom Metazoa; phylum Echinodermata; class Echinoidea; order Diadematoida; family Diadematidae; genus Diadema; species Diadema antillarum. The sequence continues at coordinate 668,309 of NW_027271087.1, read as the reverse complement.
GTGTTTCGTTTCTTTATCAGCGCTCAGGCCTAACTGGAATTGATGTAATAATACACCACTGCACAAGGTAGAAGAGTGGAAGTGAATAGATATTCATCTAATAAACATGGATACATCGCCCGTCTCCATTGTGGTGCGACTGACTGCGAGGGGGCGGCAGGCACTCGAACGAAACAAAAAGACGGCGGAGAATCTTGAATGAGACAGCGCAGAAAATTTGACGCGTGTGCAAACGACTTCATTCTATTCACTGCCCTGGGTTGACAACATGAAAAAAAAAGAACAAAACATAAACACTAGAAATGTTGCTATGGCGACTGCTTCGCCTCCGCCATATCACATTACTGTATTCTCCCAATGGGTCTACAGAACATATTGCCAATGTGAGAGGACAATTTGACATGATTGGCAAATGTTGGTAATCATTATCTGGTATTTATACACCAATTTTTATGACAATACTTATTGAAGAGCAAGGTTCAAAATATAGAAAATGGGCAAGATTTTAGCATTTCAAGTTGACCTATGACCGCATGGCCCAAAACTTTCTCTACATAATCATTTTGCAGTAATGTATGTATATTATACCAACTTTGATTACACTGTAAAGTATATATATTGTCATTTATAGGATATGGAGAAAGTATTGTAACTTCAGCACAAAATAATATAATTTTAGCATTTTTAAGGTGACTTTTGACCCTTGACCTTTGACCTCATGACCCAAAATGTCCAAAGATAATCACTGTCAGGCAATACACGTATATATGTACCAAGTTTCGTGTAGATACCATGAGCCATTTCAGAGATATGGCAGAAAAAATGAAATTGTACCATATTCACTTGACCTCTGACCTCATAGTCTAAACTTCCCCACGAGAATATTAATCTGGTAATACATGTGTACACTGAAGTTCCATGAAAATACATTTACGGCATTGCACAGACATGGGGGAGAAATGGTAAAATTTAAGCATTTTACCTTGACCACTGCCCTTTGATCTTGAGCATATACGCCCAAAAGTTGATAGGCACAGCTTTAGTCACTCATACATGGATAGAAATGCCAAGTTTCATCTGGATACCTCAAACGATTCTTGAAGTTATGACATACACAAAATCAATTACAGACAGACGGACAGACAATCTGAAAACGTAATGCCCTAGCGACACTTCATGGCGCAGGCATAGAAATGATATTCATTCTTTCTATCATTTTTTTTTTTTTTTTTTTTTTTTGGGGGGGGGGCATTGTTTCACTTCCACCAGCAGGTTGCTCTAGTACTGTATGCATATCAGCCATTTGAAAGATAAACCAGGGAGGTGATGGTGATACTCCTTGGATAAACACTACATATTATTACTTTCAAGATTGTTAGTTTCCATGCAGTTATGTTTAGATTCCTGGCAAGTGTATGCTCAAAGACCGTTGACTTACAGGGACAGAGGGGACAGGCATATATATACATTGCCATCATAGTATATGTACTTTCACTTCATTTATAAACATGAGCTTTCCTTGTTGGTGACTATCCAATATTAAAGGAATGATATAGTTTTTCGTTGAGATGGGGGTTTCAGAATCTAACTTTTTGTGAGATAATAGGAAACCACTCATGAAAAAGAGCATACAATTCCAAGAGGAATTCAAAGTTTGCTGTAAAACATGATATATTCGCGGCATTAATTTTTCGCGAATTGGAACCGACAGCCTTTTTCGTGGCATGAAATTTTCGCGAAGTGCCACTGGCGTTCAATGTATATAGTGTAAACAAGGACTTTCGCGTGCATTTTATTTTTGAGAATCTTGGCGCTCGCGAAATTCGCGAAATTAAAGAGCACGCGAAAATTCCTCGTTTTACAGTACTTGATGAAAGTTGGTTATAAAATGGCTGAGGTATCCAAAAAAAGTAAAACAAAGTGGTCCTAATAAAAGGTGGAACTTTATTAGGACCTCTATGTTTTTGGGTATCTCAGCCATTTCAAAACTGGTTTTCATCAAATAAACTTTGAACTTCTCTTTGAATTGTATGTTCTTTAATATTTCATAACAGGTCTCTCATTATCTCACAAAAACAGTTGGAAACCTGAAGCCCCAGCTCAACCACAACTATACCATCCCTTTAATGCCAATCATTCTGACTAACTGGTTAAATTGAAACACACTGCACTAAGAATGGTATACAACTGCACTTCATCTGAGTGCGTTTCGACCACAGAAGGGTCAGGCATTAAAGAGACATTTTTTTGCTACAAAGTACCGGTACTGAAAACCATTCTGAGGGATCATCCACATATCACAGTAAACAAAAGTACTACAAAAGTTCTCTTTTTAAGCATGCAAAATGCACTAATACTTCTGTGATCAAGACATACATGTGCATAACACAGGAATACAACACAAGTAATCAGTCATCAACAAAACTAAAAACTAAATGGAGTTCTCACTTAACACACGGACCACAGCTTTGATATAATATGCTCACATTAAGAACATCCGTCAACTCTGTCCAAAAAAAAAGGAGAAAAAAGGGGTAAATTCACTGAATGAGACATCTCTTCATTCAAAATCTAAGGGATGGGAAATGATGGGGAGAAAGATGTGAAAAAAAGAAGAGGAATATAAGATGAGGAAGGAGACAGAATATAGACAAAAAAGGAGGAAAGTATTATATTTTGTTCTTTTGAAAAGGGATAAATTGGTCCTGCGTTGCCAATTACATGGAAGGCAGAGCAGCGATCAATCTTGTTTGTAACGGGTGTCAACCACAATGCCTTGAGGTCAGCCAGGCTCATCTTAGCCGTACCACATCTTCTGGACAGAGATACAGAGGAGGAGGAATAGCAGGGTGGGATCGACTGGATAACTTCCTCATTAGATCTGTTCACAACTGACCAGCTGCCACTGATTATAACAACTCAACGACACAGATAGAAATCTTACTGCACAGGGATTCAAAACAAAAAGCAGTAAGATACAGATGAAGCGTAAACATTCCTCATTTTTTCGGTTTTCCTCATTCTAACATCACAAACAACAGGAAGTTTGAGGGCAGACAGGGTCATCGTAGTTCATTAATCATCGCAGGAAATAATGAACAGATGCCGCAGCACACATATCAGACGTTGATAAACTTGGGAGATTAAAGTTAACCCCACCAGGATTAAATCTTAATCTGTCTAACCTACATACAAGTGTTGTGATGTCGAGTGAGAGACATTCAGAAATCTTGTCAAAGTTTTGCTTTGGCGTGAGATGTTTTCCATTCAAGGAAAAAAAAAAATCATATTAAACATGAAAACATTTTTTTCCCCCTCTTCATTGAGTCTTTCTGTGCTAGGGACCTTGGGCAATGTGCACAATGCTATAGGATTTTCCTAGGCAATAGGCAATCAAAAGCACAAACAGGATTAATGAAACAATGCCTGGGCTCTGTTTCATAAAGCGGTTTGTAGAGTTACGAATGACTTACGAGCAACTGGTGATCAGTTCTAGTGCTGAATTATTGAAATAAGTTTTGATGTGCTATATAAGTATTGCACATCAGAACTGATCACCAGTCTCTTGTAAGTTGTTCGTAACTTTACAAATAGCTTTATGAAACACCCCCCCTGGTGTGATTGAATACAGAATTTTTACCACATAACAAGTAAGGTGTCTATCACGATCACTGTTTCACTTGGGGGTTGGGGGGGGGGGGAGGGAGAAGGGAGGAATGGCTTACAAAAAGCAAACCATCCCAGAAATGGTTGAAATGCTATCGGAAAGGAGGCCAACTTTCTTGAACTCTGCAAGACTCACTAGCAAGATGCAGGCAGTTTTAACAAGGGATAATTTTAACTCTGTGATTGCCATTACTGAGTTAATTGCAGAAGGTGTCAATGGCATTTCCACAGTCGCTGTGTCGTGAGGATTTTATCCACAAAATCCGACCATCATCAACACTGCATGACAAGTTAAAATAAATCAATTTTCTTGTCATCTGAATAAAGCCCAGACTGTGAACTTGCTTTGAGAATCGGATTCAGTGAAATGCTTGAATAATAAAGGCTGGAATCATCAAGTAAATCCTATCTTCTAAACTGATTGAAAGAAAAAGAAAAGAGAAAAACACAGCAAGGCAATATGATCAATCGTGACAGGGTGTGTAATGGCCGTATCTTTCACATCGGGATTTGTGCAACAGCACCACTTACACATTAAAGGCTTAAATTGCAATTCTACTCTCTGGTAATGTGGGCTTTAATTCTTCTAATTTGAGATGGATCAGACAAACCGAGTGGAAGAGGGTTCATCAAAAAATGGACGTCAAGTGAAAAAAAGTTGGGGAATTTAAAAAGATTTCCATGTTGTTGTTTTTTTAACAAAAATTAGAGATAGAAGTCGCAACCACTTATGCAAGATGGATGAGGTGATTATACCACCCTCTCACGAGTCCCCCGCTGAACTGTACAAAAATCTTTGCAATATTTCCTCTTGTTTTTCGAACATAACATCATCAACATTATGATGCACCCTTGCAATTAAGTTATTCATGCATTTGCACTTAATACTGCACTTGCGACAGCTTCTGTGTCAAATTGCGAGAAAAATTATCTTGCAAAAATGTCCATAACTTCCTCATTCGTGAATATATTTCTACGCGAAAATTACAGCTTATACGGTATTCTTGCAACTATTATACAGAGAAATCCTCGTATGTGTGTCTGTATACGCTGTTATTTTCGTGTACAGATATCTTCGCGAATGACAAGGTCATAGACATTTTTGCGAGATGTTGCTTTCGCGAATCAACGCCGACGCTTACGTTAATGCTCTATTAACAAAGCGCATGGAGACAATTTCGAGTGTTGTCAAATTCGCGATCCAACTGTGATTCGCAAAATTCGCTACAATTAAACCATTGCGAAAACAACAGCTTATAGAGTATCTGGCCAACTGCACTCTCACAGTTCTCACCACCAAGAGTCAGCAAAGCCGACAAAGGAAAGGAAAATTAGCCAACATCCCAATTCGATTCCCAGGACAACTTGTTGATTTCTTCTCAGAAGGGCTGCATTTATTTGATTCTATTTTCTAGTAAATTTGTATCCCAGTAATCTTGCCTACATCCTGAAGAATGTCCCTCCCCCCCCCCCACCCGCCAATCCAAATGACTCTCAACCCAAATGTTCTTCTTTTCCGTGCCCCCTGGCACCTATGACAAGTTCACACTGAACGAGGTGGCAGCACAAATAACAAGGTTGAGTGTCTGTCTGAGGTGTGAAGTAGAAATACAGTCCATGGGCATCACACTATCTGCCCATTCCCAACGTACAGTAAAAGGATGTCAGCCTTGCGATGCATCGAGATCGCACTGCTCATGGCAAACAACTTTTAATGGTATGAGTCTCGTCCGAGTTGGACGCGGAACAGCTGACAGAAATGGGACAAAAAGAATGAAAGGAAGCACATCAAAAGGCACATTTTCATTTTCAATATGATTCTCATTTTCTTTTTTTTTATTACAAATAACCAGGAGATATATTTGACTTTAAGTGTAATGCAAGTTACAACAATTGTGAGTTTCAGTGCCACTGGCATCATTCCACATTTGGACACCATTGAGTTAACGACATTGGACTCAAGCGATAATAGCAGATGGCTATTTGGTCACTGCTATAGTTGTGCTTAACCTCTTAAATCCCACATTTGATCACTTCCCTGCAGCTTGGTCAAATTTGAACAACCAATGAAAATATAACTTGTGAATTCATATTAAATTCAATTCAATATTTCATCGAGTGACAAAAGGGCATTAACGCTACAAACAGCTGAGGAAGCATAAAGAGCTTTTGCTACTGACAATGTGCAGTGAAATACCCAAATTGGAGATGCATACTGAGGGGCTGTTGAGTTGATAATTTTCTCTTTTTTTTTTCATTTCTATTTTGCATCACCCTCTGGCACAAGTCACAAACACATCCTGTTGCCTTAGACTCTTGGTTGTTTGCAAGGACTACAGACATCAACGTGGATCAATTAGCTCGACTTTGTGCTGAGTGTCGGAATGTCAAACTAGAGTCATAATCGTTTGTCGTAAACACATTCAGCAAATCTGCTTATTTTGATACCTCTAAAATGGAAGGATATTTAAAGCGCCAGGGTTAAAGGTGTATAAAACATGCACTGCGCTCGAAGACATTGAAGAATCAATGATCACATTTACTGCAGCCAAAAACGGTGCTGCAGCAGAATACTTCATCAAAACAGCATCATCAAGATTCCAGGTCGCATTACAGAATTAACAAGTTTTCCAAACGAAATTCATTACAACTGAATCTTCCTCACGATTCAATTCTTCCTCAGTGTATAATATTCTTAAGTAATACAAATAAAAAGAAAAAAAAAGGAGGTATAAACGTAAAACCAATGCAAAATACGGCACAAGAGTTCTGAATAGGACTCTTGTTATGGTTTGTACATTAATCAGAACATATTCCAAAAGGAATCGTTACCTATGTATCTATTAATTGTAAAGTTACACAAACAGCACAAAATGATGTTATCTTTTACTTCTGCTCTGTCAATTAATGTAAAACATACTATTGTATGTACCAAGAGTCATGGTACTTTAAATTTTATAGAAATTCTGTTAATCTGTATTGATCAGGACACACTACATGCCAGGCTCTCTACTCTTGAAAAGCTCCTACAAACCCGTTTGATGAAAATAATGTGCTTTGCTTACAAGTTACAACATACCCTCTCTGTATTCATGAACCAGAGAAGTCTGCTGTCTACAAACCCTGCAAGAATCTTCTGTGCCCTCATATTTGGCATACAAAACACTTCTCTAGTATTATCAACACATTGAAGGATAGCCAGGACAACTGGCATTGTGCAGACATAAATGGGTGCATTCTGTCCATGTGAGTTTACATACATATTTTATACAATCTAGATAAGGCATGTACAGTGTTTGTAACATTTCAGGTCAACTATTTTTTTTTTCTTTCGCTCCATCTCTGCTCTTTCCACGACATCATCATTATCAACTCTTAAAAAAAAAAGAGAAAACACACAAACAAAAAAATGCAGTTCACATTAAAGCAGAAAGAGTAACAAATATGGCATTTTCAGCAATGACGGAAACATGAGAGGACATGGTGTATACAAACAGACCTACATTGTATGCAAACTTACATTACTCGCTGACGATGCATAATCTTCAGGCAGATGAAATACCACTATAGCTTCTTGCATAGATTGTTGAAACTCCCCTTTTTCTTTGTTACAGATTTTATTTGAAAGAAGAAGAAAGTTTGTGCCTGTTACAGTAACTAGGCTGTACCCCTTTTGCCTTGAATTGACCTTATTCATACATCTGTAAACGTTTCATGGAATCAACCATTACTGCCTGTGGGGAAAACAACAACCTAGACGAGAATACAGAAACAGAGAAATGTTTGCAATGACATAATTATTACATCAGGAGGCTGGAAAGAAGACCAATCTCCATGGTAACATCTTCATCATTATATCATCACCATGTGACCATAAAGATTCCAGCACCACATCTCAGGTCAATTTCAAAGGGGAAAAATAAATGTACACTGCAAATAAGCTAGAACTCCCCCCCCCCCCCCCCCCCCCCCACCCCCTACATTTAAATGTGAGTTTCCACATTCAGGCTAATAGATTAACACAACACGAAACAACAACAACAAACACAAAAAGCATGAAAGCAGAGACAAAGCATGCCACATAGTGTTACATGTTACGACAAATTGATTCCATATCTACCGCCAAAGCATCACATATTTAGGCGAGTGCTCGTCTCTGGGCTGGGAAAATGAACAAACACGACTACAATACACTAATATGTGCTTTCAGTAATGCTAGTTCAGCCACTATTTCATATTTCTCAAGGACAAAAAAAATATGGGTGAGTATTAGTGTGAGATTATGCAATGTGTCTTGACTTTAATGTGCCACTTTTCTGTATCCATGAAGGGTGTTCACTTTTTGTCAAGAAGTGGAAATTTGGTTACATTACATACACACACACACAAAAAAAAGAAGCAGCATTTTTTCCCCATTTCCTTGGAGGAGATGTAAAAAAATCAACAAAGAGTTGTATTTGGAGAGTGGTTGTGTAATCTTTCATTTGGCTCACAAGATGTTTTTTTTTCTTTTGTTTCTACAAACACTTCTCACTATCTGGTAAGAAATCATTTACAAGTAACATTAGTTCGTTGCAAAGTGCACAAATAACTGCAATGAAGACAGAATTCTGAAACCAAAAACATGAGCTGTACCCACAAGTTCATCGTGAAAATCAAGTCATGCATCATAACAATCATTATTTTCTGGACTACTTACAATATACATATCTTTAAAAAAAACATACATACATAAAAATCACAGGCATGATAAAAGAGGAGAAGAACAATCACAAGGAAATTCTAAAGTTGAAGACATGTCTGAATTGCAGCAAAATAAATTCAATAAAACATCGGAAACCAGAGGACACTTTCCGCCACAAGTATTCTTCTCACACACATTACATTAAAAAATAAATAAAATAAAAAAGTGAAGAAAAAAATGGAAAGAAATGCCTCTGCTGAGAAGTTGCCTTTGGTACATAAAAATATACAGCAGACAAACCCTGCAATGTGTGGATTAAAAAGTTTCCAAATTTCCAAAAACATTAAATATGGTCAGGACGTGCCTTTTGCTGTCCTGACATGGCTTATTACACAAATGGGAGTCGGAAGGGAAGCACATTCTCCTTCCTCGTTTACCAAAAGAAAATAAAAGGCTACTAACAGCAACTGAAAAGACCACTGTGTTGAAGTAAAAACAGTCTTGTCATTACATAGAAAAAGTACAGGTTGCGTTTATAAATGTACACTGGTAAATACTATAAAATCATTTTTTAAAAAGGTGTGGCAACACAACAACGATTAAGATAGTCTTAGGATTATATGTAATATGATCCCTGACAGTTGAAAATAAAAGAAGCTAACTTCTTCTTCTTCTTAAAAAAAAAAAGAAATCCACAACAATAATCAGCAAATCCTACAAATCATATTGCTTCATAATACAAGTGTATGTGTGCATGACGTTAAAAGCATATTAAGTACCTTAAAACATATCAGAGTCCACAGAACTCGGTTGTCATTGCTACATCTCCTGCCATACAGCACGCACGGACATTATGTCTTCGCATTGTGTTATGCTAACAATCATTTTCACAATTTCACCGGCAGGAAAACCGGTATGACCACTGGCAATTTTCACTCATTTATGATAAAACATATGAAAAAAATTAGAAAGGCATGTTTCTTTAAAAAAAGACAAGGTGGTTAAGCACTATAAGAAGCGAAAATATTACCCCAAAAAATCTTCTCTCCACAAATGAAAGGGCATGCATAGTTATGACCAGTCAAACAATGCTCTCTGTCTAGCAAAGTGAGGTGGTGGCCTTCTTACGGAAAAACAGACACTTTAACATAGAAACATGCAAGGAAAACTATGATGTTGCTAGCAGTCACCACATGGCAAAGACATTGACAGATGAATAGCTTTAATCATTTCAGACAGAAAATGTCCTCTTAACTTGTTTGGCCTTTAAAGAGACTGTGCATGGTTCTTGGAAAACATTGCAAATAAATCCAAATGGCAAAAAAAAAAGGGAAAAATCTGTTTTAGTTTTGCATTTATGGTAATAATGAAATCGTATCATCATTGTATGTACCTATCAGGTTGGGTCGATAAACTTTTGAAAAACTACCTCACACACAATGATTGTTATTCAAGAATGAAAAACAAAACAAAAACATACTCGTCCCATATATCGATATCCTTGTTGGTAATATTCAGCCCAGATACATGTAGTTATCTAGCAAGTTGAAATGATACGCCAGTTTATTTGGATGCTGTTCCAGTATGATGGAGATTTTGTGACAAATTGTGGAAGGACTATCAAAAAAGAAAACCCATCAATTTCTCGGAAAAAAAAAGCAAAAAACATTTTCCTTCCAAAAGCATTATTAGATCTTGGAACGATAACTCATGTGGGGAACTACACATGACATCAAACTTCAGGCATGACTGGCCATTTGCAGGTCATTCTCATGCATTCTGATCCCCATGATGAACCTGGCCCTATTTTATCAAAAGATATAAATCATAATCAATTTTAAATTTCTATAACACACAGGCTGCCATAGACTTATGATAGAAATCAACTTCATAATTAATCTTAACTCTTCATAAAACAGGGCCCAGAACTAATAACATAAAAGACGCATTCAGCCCACAAGGAACATTCTCCGTCAAACAGACAGTCTGCCACTTTTGATGCTGGGCATAAATACACTATTGTACCATCAACCCATGAGATTTTGCCGTACTTGTACATGCAGTATGACATCTTGTGACGTGAAAAATGAGGTGTGATTTCAGCGAACTTCCCTTTACACGACCGAATAAGTGAAACATGATATGATAATCAGCGAATTAGTTATGGACAAAGGATGGAGATGATTAGTTTCATTTCAGCCACGCTGACCTTGAAACTGTCCACCGCCAAAACTGAGAGTGGTCATTACTAACAGCAAAGGGCTAGAGAATGGTCACTGCTAAGAAATACAATTACATGACTATATCAATACAAATGATATGTGTGGATTTCAGTGGTCAAACCTCGCATTTGAATAGGTTGTCAATAATCAAAACTCCCTATGTGGCATGACTCAAGACTACATACTTGGCCCAAGAGAGGCGGCTTCAGTTACACTTCCTTCATGGCCGTTAGTTGGCTTCGTATAATGTGTCCATTTCTAGACGACACACATAATATGCTCTGCCTTCAAGTGAGGCATTAATTATGACAATGAGCTCATGTTGCTCAGTCCATCCCCCCCCCCAAAAAAAAAAAAAATGCTTACGGCACTTTCCATGGGGGGGGGGGGGGATTATTCAGCACAATGCGACATTATGACAGTGGGGTTCCTACATTTGATTGCTGTTTCGATCTGAATACTTGGCAAATGAGGGCTACAACCTACACCATTGTTTTGATTCAAAATTACTTGTGAATTGACATTATTTCACTTCTTTCAAACAAGGCAAAGAGAGAACGAGGGAAGAATTTTAAAAATGCAGGCGCTGATTTTACACAAAAAAAAAAGTAAAAAAGAACAAATGTATTTAGAAAAAAAAGTGGGCAATAGAATGTGTGGGATGAAGACATGACAGGGAACACAGAGATATGCCTGCAGCAATTCAGAATGGGTGACGTCACGTAACATACAAGAGTGCACATTGCACAATACATGGTATGCATACGTAACTGATGCGTATGCCTTCCCACACGTAGCAACCGTTTCTTTGCGCCGCGAGCATTGTCGCTACATTCAGCTTCAATGTCACAGCAGAGCATGAGAGTTTTTTTCTTCTTTTTTTTTTGGGGGGGGGGGGTGGGTAGTATCAAAGGAGGGTTACAAAAATACACCGTTGAGCTTGAGTTGCTGGAAGTGGAGTGGCCTCTGTTTTGTCGTATCCATGCAAGAAGGGAAAGAGCAAAATTCAGCAGCATACACAGCACAGCTCGCCAGCTCTTAGGTAATCTTGTTCCGTCGGCATCACTTGATTAATGCTCTTCCTCATGCTGCGGTGTTGTTCATAATCCTTCTCGAATTCTGCACTCATATTGCATCAGCCTGACTGACTGACTGACTTAAAGAAAGAAAGAAAAATAGACGGTCGAAAAACACTGCATGCAACTACCATACCATTTTTTGGCTTTTTCCTGCATGCTTGGCTGAATTCTCGAGACACATGTCATGTCCGGCTACATATCGCACTGGGAACTTTGTACAGGTAGAAAAATAAGTTAAATTCCTATCCATATCTTACATGTACAAGTGTGCGAACATGCCGAGTCCTATTTACACATAACACGGATTGTCATTAGTATAAGGAGATGAGCCTTTTTTCGTCAGTCACTTTGAATGAAAACTACACTGTTTTGTTGAAAGAATAAAGAGACATACAAACAAAGAAACAAACAAAATGTGAGAGACAAGTCATTTCAAAAGAGTGTCTCTTCCGCGAATATCTAGGTTAAATATCTTCTGTTATAGTTTACACACAAAATAAAAAGTGAAGAGTTTTTAAAAAGTTCACACACCCACTGAGCCCTCCCTAAGGCTTGTTACCGTGTAAGCCAATCGCTAGACAAATGTTACTACATCTTCTTGTCCTCTTCCTCTCCCCGCACGTGACAAATTTGGCATGATTAACAGAAAGGTGTCGCATCGTCTCGCCTGCACTCCGCTCAGGTGCGCAACGACCCGTGACATTTCATTCCAAGGGTGCGACCGCGCCGTCTGGGATCCCTTATCACTCCCCCCCCCCCCCACCTCCTCCTCCTTCCAACGCGCAGGAAACTCTACCCGCGACACACATGATGCTCCAGAGCGAGTCTCACACGAAGAGGACCCCAAAAGTTGTTGGATGAATCGATGGATGAATGGATGGATGAACAAAGAGATGGATGGATGGCTGGATGGATGGATGGACCCAGTTGCAAGTGAAGAGGAACGGGAGGACACCCTCAGAAAGCTAGGGAAGTGGTGGCCTTTAGCTGTTGCCATGGTGACTGGAGGAAAGATGCAAGTCTCGGCGGCGATGTGGCTTGAGTTGATTTCTTGCGTTCCGATGTTTGGGCGTGGCTCCAGTGGAAGACTGTATGGACAAAAAGAAAAGAAGACGAAAACTTTCATCAATGGAAGGCATTCTCTTTGAACTTGCCAAAATTCTAGCAATTTTTTCCTGGTACGATGTATGTAAAGGAAATGGGCCATCATCATACCATTCTTATAATCACTTAGTAAAGTCAATGTTTTTGAATAGAAGGAATTGCATAGTCCAACAATCAAATGTGTCCAGCAACCATCTCTATCCACATGTGTATGATAGTTGACGACTGAAAATTTGCCACTCATCAAACTGAAAAAAAAAACCCTTACAAACATGATGATCACACAACTATTAGCTAGTGAAAGCTTTTATTGTATTCATTTTACAACATTAATCACACGATGACCTTTGATCAGTCATGAAAGAAGATACAATGTTTAGTATGAAGATATCATGAAGAGAAACTCTAAATTTGAGAACAAAATGATGAATAAGGGATTTTATTTCGGTGTGAGTTGAAAATCCATTCAGTCCCCCTCCCCCCCCCCCCCCCCCCCTCCCCTAGTGAGTGGGAAATGTTCATCAGGTTCTTAAACCTGTTTTGGCGTTTTAAGATGGGATAACAATGTTCTGGACACCCCACCACAGGTCTTTCATCCAAATGCACATGGCTGGTGCCAGCTCCAGAGGCAATGGCAGCAATTGCTTAATTTCGGCTGGGGTCGTCTGAGGTCGCGAGGGAGGTAATTGCATTTATGACAGCGCACCCCAGATTGATTTGGACTTTCAGAGGGACGGACCTGTTCTCACCGGCAGCGGCAGCGGTAGTGGCAGTAGCACAACCTTTCTCACAGTTTCGGGTTGCCCCGATGTCGTGTGGCATTTCCATTAGCCAACCACATTCGCAGGACTTTTGCGCATGGTGATAGCGTGACGGTTTTTATTTAAAAAAAGAACTTATTGCAATACACAAATATAGGAACCATGGCTATAAATATCTCTATCAAATATTCTGCCAGCACCCCTGCCCACAAAAGTAAACACACACACAGGATGTAGCTGCTGTTAAAATTGATTTCAAATGGGAATGAGGTACTGTAAAACATGATATATTCGCGGCATGAAATTTTCACGAATTGGAGCCGACAGCCTTTTTCGTGGCATGAAATTTTCGCGAATTGCTTCTGGCATTCAATGTATGTAGTGTAGACAAAAGCTTTTGCGTGCATTTTAATTTCGCGAATTTTGGCGCTCGCGAAATTCGCGAAATTAAAATGCACGCGAAAATTCCTCGTTTTACAGTATAATGGGTTATCGTAGCTCCTAAAAGGGTAATAGAGCATACATTTCAAGTTGAACTGTTGATGCAGGGTCACATCATATAGTATGGTGGATAGGATAAGGAGTAGATAATATATAGATCGAGGTCATCCAGAAACTGACAGACAGACAGACCTCATCACATTTCTCAATAATTTCCAGGAAATAGAAGAGTGTGCACTAGTTATTTTCAGCTGTACTTGGCACGCAAAAGAAACTGAATGTCCCCTTCCTTTTCCACTCAATTGTCTGAGTGCAAACCACAACTGTCATGAATACTTCTCTTCCTGCATTTGGATGGACACTGATGTGAAAGAGTAATTTATATTTCATATGCACAAGCCATTACATGTACACACATGTTGGTTCTAAAATGATTTCTTTCAGACTTCTGTTGTTAGTTTTCTTCATATCACTTTGTTTTGGGGAAGAAAGGGACAGAACAAGACAAACCCCTTTTTCTTTTTTTAACAGATTGCTGGGAGTATGGATTGGTTTTGATTGGGTTCAGAGGTTAATGTGTTCTGCATCTCATCTATGTTTAAACTGTCTATCTTTTGTATGTCAAAGCTAATATTCAAGGAGACGATTTTGAAGTGAAGACCATGATCTAAGTTTAGGCCATGGACTAAAAATAAGCAAGGAAATGACATACCTTATGCACAGAGTATCAGTGCACGGTTATTATTAGATGTCTGTTGGCGTGCACAATCTGTCACGCACATTCACATGTATGCACAAGAAGTGTGCATAGACCACGGACTAAATTTAAACCACCTTCGTGAATATGGGCAATAGAGTTTTTAAATGGCTGGCATCCGAAATTGGTGTTGAGATGTGCACAGGCAACATGCCCCATGCGTAAAACGATGCTTGTGCAGACACACATGTATGCACATTTCTTCAGGAAAAACATTGACACTGTAAGCTGGGGAGTCTATAATTTCAGTACTAATTCTTCTTGCACACAGCACTGGTTGGTCATTGTCAATCCAGACTCATTTTTAATTCGTGTATCATAAAAATTTGACTCCAAAGTGTCTGCATACCTGGAACATTGAAACTGTACAGAATGATGTTCCAGAGGGTAGAATGCTTATGTGGCGGACCACTGCAGACTTAGGTGGACCACTGCAGACTTAGGCGTGACTTTGGGAAAGGGGGGGGGGGGGGGGGGGGGGGTCTCTGAAGGATGGTAGGAAGTCAAACCAAGGGGAATAACCCCTGCTCCTAATCTCCCTCCCCCCCCCCCCCCCCACCCACACACACACACACCATTCAAGCTTGGCCTAGGACATGAGACCTACTACGACCTTTGGTTCGACCTCATAAATAATGTGCAGCCCGAATCTTGGGAGCTGGGTGAGACCGCACTGAAGTGAAAGATATGTGGGCTAGTTGAGAAAGAGGACACACATCTCACATAATGCCGTGCACATTCATGCTACGGCTATGCCTGGGAACAGCACCAGAAAAGGGCAGGCAAACACACACACACACACATACACTGCACATTCTTCCCATTGCATGACAAATAATGCGTGCACGATGGCCATCATTCATTACACGCTTCCCAATGGACATTATATTGTATTTTGACGGGCAACAGAGAATAGTAGCTATGCTTCACTCTTTCTACTCCTCCTCTCCCCCCCCCCCCCCTCCCCCAGCAAGTCTACCATGGAAACCCCCCCCCCCCCCCCCTTGGATAACCCTCTAAAGCACACAACACACCTCTGCATCATGTCAATTGATAGTCTACCACCAGTGATGACAGAGTTAATGTAAAATGTATCACAATAATCAATCATACCATTACCATATTTGTTTGCGTGTGTACATTGCATGTGTGCATCTTCAGAGATTGTAATCAGTACATGAGTATTACTTAGAGGGTGATCTCATAATTTTGAGTTGTGGGGGCGGGGGATGCCCACCAAGAAAACATAGACCTAATCAAAATAAGAATGATGACAAAATAACAATAAAAACAAATTCACAATTTTGATTCTCATACCCAAATGAGAATGGAATACAGCATGATTTCTCTCATATCCATCATGCTGTGCTGAATGCAAACAAAACCTATGTGTGTTTGTGTGTCGTGGGGGGGGGGGAGGGGTGGGAGAGTGATTGCTTTGGAAGAAGACTTTCATATGCATTACAAGTGCTTTTCTGGAGTCTTTACTTTTTCAGAAAGCTGCATACTCCTACCACGGTAAATTATGCTAAATAATGCCACCGTCCTGAATTACCGTCTTTGGGTTACACCAATCAGTGGTAGCAAACCAGCTACAATACAACACCAAACCCCTGCAGAATGCAACAAAACTATACCTCTATCACTGGTTTCAAAGAGTTGACAATAAATCACATTCCCATTGGATAATACCTCAGGTAGACCAATAGGAAGCAGTCAACCAAGTCAAACATGGGAGTCAATGACCACATTACAAAGCCGATTTGGGCTACAAGAAAAAGCCAAATGAAGCTAAACTCATGCCCCCCCCCCCCCAAAAAAAAAAAAAAATGAGGACACACACAAAAGCATACACAAAGACATGTATCGGACAAAATCTGACTTCGCTATTAGATGCTACATACATGTATAAATGGTCTCAATAACACCCTCCCTTAATACTTTACACCATAAACACTGTACGAAGAATGACCCCATCACGCTGCACTCTTACCGGTAGGTCCTATACAGTATGTGTTCCTGTGAAGCACTTCATGAAAGTACACAGTATACTTGACACTGGAGAGAAGTCTTGGGTTAGGGGTAATATTACCAGGACATTAGACATACAGTCTCCGCACAGCCTACCCACTGAGGGAGCCCTCCTCGAAAATGGAATGACACTCCTCTTTTATTTTCACAACTCGCTCTGATTACAATGCGCTGCAATCCAGGGGCATTGGATTCGCATAGCTCATAAGGCTGACCAGTGTCAGCTTGCCCCGAATAGACCCTACACGTACATACATACATATGTACCAAGGTATTTGTGCATCTCTACTTGGTATATTAAGATTTTGTGCATGTGTGTATGCGTGTGTGTCCGTGTGTGAATATTGCATATGTTTTGCTATTATATTCATTTTTCTGTACCCATTTCGAAAGACCCGATTTCTGGTTGATCTGTAATTCTGCCATGTGTCAAGTTATCAAATCTGCCAGTCACTACTCCACCCCACTTTACTTTCCCAAGCCCTCCAATCAACACCCCCTCCCCCTCCCCCCCCCCCAAAAAAAAAAAAAATAATAATAACAATAATAATAATATTCTGCAAATGCAAGCTAGCACCTTTATGAATACCACAAATCATTTCCTTTTGTATACAGATGTTCTGGAAAGAGCAAGCAAAGAAAACAGACAAACATTCATGGCAACAATGCCACGTAACATTTTGACTTGTGTGCCATCATTTTCACTCGACTGAAATCCCACAATACTCTCATGACCCTCTGAGAGAAACCTGCCATGTGAAATTTTGAAGATATGGTAGTGCTCAGTAGGTTGTGGGGAGAAGGGGGGGGGGGGTTAAGGACAATTAAGAGAGAGAGGGAGAAAGACAGGTGACACATCATTGACCACTCATGTCTCACAGCGACCTCACGACAGGATTAGCAGCTTCTTAGAAGTTGGCGAAACCCAATTCGGTCGCCCATGAACAGGCTACGCTACGCGCTCACCATGAACACAAACGACCTGCCCCTAGGACCATTGTGTTGCTGAATGCACTTGCCAGACTTTGCCTGTATATGTACCAGCCAAACCAAGATGCCTTTTAAAGACCCTCATCAAGTTTATTGTAAAACCAGAAATCTTTGCTCCATGTAACTTATGCAAGTGCATTTCACAAGGAGTCAAGATTTACGAAAATAAGACCCACAAGAAAGTGTCCGCCTACAAAAATCTTACAAATTGGCAAATCTTCGCAAATTTCTTGAATCTGATTTTGAGGAGATTTGATGAATCTCAACGATTTCATCTAGTCTTTCTTCAATATATGAAAGATATGCAGTAAAAGTTTCACGTCGCAAATGTCTCTGATTGTACGATTACCCAATCACATCAATGAAACCACATGCATAATCATATCCATGGTTTGGTGGTGTATCCGTTTATTATAGATTTGACAGTTCATGGTTTATAGTGTGTTAGAAAATGCACTTTATAAAGTAACCTATTTTCTTTCATTCAAGCCCTCAGCTGTTCATTTTCAACGAATGTATGCAATTATTTCAGTTGTCAAATTTCAGAATGCCTCTGAATTTCTGAATTTATACCTGATTCATTAATTGGCACACATATCTAAATGGATGGTATAGCTTTGGTTGAGGTGGGGATTCAGGTTTTAACTTTATGTGAGATAATTAGAAACCACTTATGAAATAATTAAAGAGCATACAATTCTAAGAGGAATTCAAAGTTTATTTGATGAAAATCGGTTTTGAAATGGCTGAGATATCCAAAAACAAAGTATAGAAAAACAAAGATGTCCTACATGTAATAAATGTTAGAAAAAATATCATGAGAGCCATGTCTTTGTTGTCAAAAAACATACAAAAGATTTTTGTTTTCATGGAACTGACTTCCTTCATATTTGATTCCTCAAACTCATCAATGGAAGCCAATCTTTAGAGATCATCCTTAACAGCATGTAACATCAGCACGAACAATAGTACACACACCAGGAAATCACCTTATCTCCATAGTCAACAATGGTCTTGTTTACTTACACGATTAAATCATGATACAATAAAGGCCGGCACTCGTGGTCCAATGTTCGATCAAATAACCATAGGATGTTAGCAACTATAGGTGCATTCACATACATGTATGAAGTAAAACGATGATTTGTCAGCACCATTCTAACTGATGAAATACAGTTGTAATAAATACTGCAGTGATTCACTCTGTGCCATTCTCATTCGCGACACACAAAAGCACCATGGTTCTTCTGGCCCCAAAGTATAGCTCTGCATGGTTCTAAGCACTGCACATCCTCAATATCTCCTATGCTTCATCAAAATTAGGAAGTTTGTTTCATAGTTGCTCCAGTGATAAATTATGGTTTTGTTTGGTCCATCTTGCATATTCCACTTCAATGCTGTAAAAGTGAAAATTTTTGCGGTGTTGAAATTTTTGCGCATTTCGCGCAACCAGAAACTAGCGCGTAATTAAAAGCACGCGAAGATTTTTGCTTGCCATATGTTACAGTAGTTGATGTTTTGATTCCGTGGAATTACAATCCTGCGAAACTCTTCTTATCCAGCCGAGCATGAAAAATCAGTCGCGCAAAAATGTCCACTTTTACAGTATACAGTTCGGCACTTTATACCAGTCATATGCTAGTACAATGTACAAGTCATAAAACAGTATATAATGAATAACAGTGTTCTTACAAATTTTGTACCTGGTATGTGCGATGCACCTTCACATCATACAATAACAAACAGAGTGGAGAGAATGCAGAAAGTATCATGTAATGTGAGAACTACAACATACGACTCATAATCAAATCCCACATTCGAAGTTCATGCAAAGTTTGAATGACCAATCTATAATACCACGGTATTTCACTCTGTACTTTGTGGTGTATCTCCTGGGGCCTGTTTCATAAAGATGAAGCATAAGTTGCGATCAATCGCAAATTGTGTTTCATAAACAACTTTGCGACTGATCGCAAGTAATGCTCAATCCACTGAAAGTTAGGCTTGATTTTTCTTTAAATCAAGCATAAGTGCCTTTACATATGTATGAAACAGGACTTATGCTCAATATTGAACTTATGTTTGATTCAACGAGTTATGCTCAATAAATCAAGCATAAGATCAATCGCAACTCTTCATTAAACAGGCCCCTGGTGTGTTTGTATGCACACTACAACTCACAGTACGAAACACCGTGACATTTCACCTACGTGTGAATGTTGATTGTACCTTGTGTATTTTCTCCCACCAGCTGATACCACTTCCTGGCCTATCCCGGAATATTAAATATCTCCCTCACACTCTGATAAGGACACCATACTGCATGGGCAAACTATTTCTCAAATTTCACTTCTGCTAACAGCGATGTCTTAAAGTGGCACTTCCATCGATCCATCACAGGTTCAAGTTTGTACAACAGTCCACAGAGAATCCAAACATCATGTTCCCAGATCCGATTCTACTTTCAATTTCTGGCTGTCTGGACGATATGTGCTGTAGTATTCACACAATAGCACCAACAAAAGCAGTGCTTATTTCTCCCCCCCCCCCCCTCCCAATGAGTGATCACACAGCCATCACACAATTGAGAATGGCAACAATGGAACCTCATTGCTTCTACTCCGATAATCGTGGTACATGCATGGTGGTTTAAACGTTCTCTCAGTTGCGCACGATAAGTAGAGGGCTTCGTGCTGAGCGCAGAGCAAACAATTTCCATGGAAGGAAATGGAAACTTAGAAAGTGCAATTTCACGCCAAGTTCGGGTCGAGATTGATAAACAAGAGTGAAATGAGACTGAAAAGAATGGTAGTGGCTTTAAATCGGATGTGAGTATTCAGGGAGAAAGTTATTGAATTGTCCACATTTTCGCTATCATAAGTAACATTGGTAGCAATCAAAAGTAACAATTAGCTGAGATGATGATATCATCAATATATAACAATTCTCCAATTGGTCTTTGCATACACAAACACACACACACACTCATACACACACATACAAATTTTGTACACAGTACTCTTCGAACATTATCACTGTGGCAACCTAAAACTGCCATTTGGCAACCTAAAAAACTCTACAGGTTGCCCGGCTGGCAACCAAGGAAAAAGGTTAAGTGAGAGCCCTGCAGACTCACTCAATATCATATACCGGTACATCGTGCTTTGCAGGGTGTTTACAGGTGACCGATAGATACCACTTGTTCACTTGTTTCAGGCAACTAAATCTAACTGATGGGCAAGTGAAATAAATAGGCACTTGTCTGTTCACAGTATTGGGCTTCTTGCCCAAATACCAAGTTGGGCAAGTGGAAGAAATACGGAACGTCAATCGAACACTAGTAATTACAAGAGAGTTGAAAGGCCATGCATGACATACTGTAAAACCAGAAATTTTCCTTTGCACGAAATTTGTGCGAATTTCAAAAGGAGGCAAGATTCACAAAATTAAAATGCATGTGAAAGTTCTTGTCTACGCTATATGCATGGAATGCTAGTGGCATTTTGCGCAAATTTCATGTGCCCAAAAAGGCCGTCAGCTCCAATTCGAGAAAATTTCTTGCCACACAGTACACTTCATCTTATTTGCACATGAGGTTGCTGGAACACATGAAATCCCAAAATCTTTCATTATGGTTCATTATGAAACCACTACCATTCTGTTGGATTTGACTCCTTTTATCAAAGCCAGTTTAAATAGGGTGTAGAAATTGCACTCTTTGCACCCCCCCCCCCCCCACATAAATCAAAACTTTATTTTCTGGGCCCCATACACAACGTGTCATGTAACATAGCCAAAGCAAGTACAGTGCATTTCAGTGAGTGTGAAGTCATATCAGGTTCAGACAGGTCGGAAGTTGCAGCCGACATCTATAGGCCGACAAGCCACGCGCAATAATTGTCCCACTGCAGGATACGCAAGGAGCTTCCCAAGCAGGCATCCATGCAATTTTCAGCCCCGTGGCTGCCCGTCTGCACAAATCGCTCCTCCGACACGCAGATAATGAGACACAATTAATGTGCGCTCAATTATCCCACTTTCATTACGCAGACATTGGGATTCAGATTAAATACACGGAGTCCACTGGGTGGGGAATTACTGCACTGATGGCTCAACTGTGATTGAGACATACTGGACTGAGAACTCCTTTTTGTTGTTGTCTTTCTTTCGATGATATATGACTAAACTGAACATATACGAAAAGTAAACATTGCAAAGATATTTTTCTCACTAAACTCTGTGACCACCCCCCCCCCCCCCCCCCCATACAAACAATGTATGAATGTAAACAAGTTCAGGATATTTCCCCTCACTCAAATTTTGGCCAACTCCCTACTCCCCTCCCCTCCCCCCCCCCCCTCAAGTTTGGCATTTGCACCAAGAGACAACGCTCTTTTGATGAATGACTGTTGCTTTATGAAGCAACTATAAAAGAAAAAAAAATAAATGAGGGGGAAGTGATAATCATTGACACAGTTGCCATAGCAACGACAGGAGAGTAAATCATGTGACTGGCACTCCAGAGAGTGAGAAAAGGAAAGGAAAAAAAGAAGAAGAAGAAAACAGATGGTTTCTGAAAACAATACAGTCGAAGGGCCAAGCATGGTTGGAAATGGACACCTTCATCAGTTTCTAGCTGGCAGCCTCTGACGTCTTGTCTGCTCCAAGCGACTGCACACGACTCGTGGCGCGATGGTTGTTCACGCTATGCCTCTGCACGACAGATAATTTGGTGATTCGCTGCATCAAATATGAGCCAGTCCTGTTGCACGACAGGTGAGTGGAATAGATTGGAAAGGTTCATGGAGGCGGAAGAATGGTGGAGGTTGTCTTCTTTTTTTTTGGGGGGGGGGGGGCATGTGGGATAGATAGATAGATAGATAGGGGTAGATAGATAGATATTGATAGCTAGATAGATAGATAGATAGATAAATAGATAGATAGATAGATATTGATAGATACATAGATAGATAGATAGATAGATAGATAGATAGATGGATAGATAGATATTGATCGATAGATAGATAGATAGATAGATATTGACAGATAGATAGATAGACAGACAGATAGAAAGATATATAGATATTGATAGACAGACAAAAAGATAGATATAGATAGATAGATAGGCAGATAGATCGTAGATAGATAGATAGATATTGATAGATAGATAGATACACACAGACAGACAGACAGAGATAGATATAGATACAGACAGACAGACAGATAGATAGATAGATAGATAGACAGACAGACAGACAGATAGATAAATAGATAGATACAAGATAGATAGATACAAGTCCCTTCCCCAATCAAGGGCAGACTCAAAAACTGTCTCCCAGAACTTTTGCTAAATCTCCCCCTCCAATTCATGCTGCCATTGCCAAACATTCCCATATCACTTAGCTCCACCCATGAATATTACTGCTCCAGACACAGGGAGTATCTTTGCCAGAATCTTGGCTCAGGATTTTTGTGTTTTTTGGCAATCACACAGTCCGTACTGTATGAATCTTTTCAAAGACACTCCTTGCACAAGGATACAGTCTGGCAAGTCACATCGAGGGAGCAGATTCTATTGACGATTCATCATCTAAGTGTTATCGGCAACCCCATCAGCCCGTGAACTTCCATACCGAAGGTCAATATCGGCAAACAATCGACTTCAAATGGACGATGGACAGATCCAATCAGTGCGTCTGCCACAGAAAGATCAATACTCACATATAAAGAGCCAGTGGACATGAAATGTCCTTAACCGATTCAGAATAGGAAGACCTTTTAGGACGACAAGTTGCAGGTATGGATTTCGTACAGTGGGATCTTCTCTCCCTCTCTCTCTTTCTTTCCATGTGAGTCTACTACACTCTACACCGCCACCCTCGTAAAACACAACACACAATACCAGTCGAAGGGCTCACATTTCAAGGCCTCCAAATTTGTCGAAACAAACACCAGTTCAAGTTTTTTCCATGGGCCGAAAGACCAACATCTGCAAATTCCCAGAAAATTTTTATGTGCAGAGCACAAGAAATATCACATGAGCATAATAAAATATGATGCTGAAAACTTTTTTTTACTTGTTCAGTCGGGGAGGCAGTATTCTTCCATTCAGCTTTGTGAAATTATGCAAACACACAGGACACATATCCTACCCAAAAAACAACAACAAAAAATAGTTAAAAACAAAAACTCGTTTCAACAGGCTATCCATCAGTTGTTACATTTAATCATATTATATCTAATACAATATGTATCCAAGAAAAAGGTAACCAGAAGCAGCCAGCAGATAATGCATTATTATGAGCAAAATAACACAAAGAAAAGAAACAGGTACAGGTATGGCCATTTGAGAACGGCAGAACAAAACAAACATTGAAAATAAAATATTTGATAAATGGTTCTTCTGGGAAATCAAATAAAATCAATTTAGTCATGTGACAAATATGCTTCTCATCTTTCTCGTAAGTGATCTACCACTTCCAGCAATTTAAGATTCCCTCTGCGGTACAGCTTCTTCCGCTCAAGCTGGCAACACTTTGTAATGGCTTTATTTCCACCATTACAGAACGAAGTCTGTGTCTGCATACATATCCAGAGATAGACATTGGGGTTTTTTTTTTCTCCAATACTTTTGTGTGCAAAGCATAAAACTTGCAGTACAAAAAAGCAATACAGTACCTGTACCTCAAACATAATATGTGACCGTGCACCTCAAAACGAACATAAAGTCGCACACACTGATTTTGCGTGAGGACTGAAAATAAGTGAAATGGGTCAACCTAGCCGAACTTGACTTTTTCATATTTTCTGAAAGAGCGGGTCTTCTTTTACATTATGCTAAAATTTGGTATCATAAAACGGGCAGGAAAGTGTGTTTTTTTAGCAGTTTATCTCAAACATTTTTGGTAGAATAGTGTGATTAGGTGTGTCTTTAGAATCCCTTTTTCATTTCTGAAAAACCTTGTCCACACTCTTCACTTTCAACTCTAATAACTTTTGAAAGGATACTGCTACTGCTTTGAAAGTTGGCATTAATTATAGACAGAATGTGTTAATGAGGCATGCTTAATTTCAGTTTAATCTGATAATCCCTTCATTGTTGTTACTCTGGTGGTTTACTTCCTGTTTTATGTCCCATTCATCGCACAGCCAGCGCAGTTTGTTAAAGATTAAGCGCTTGAATAGACACTGTACTTCAGAGCCTCTTTTCTCAGTTCACACTTTTCCTGAGTTTGTGCTTTCTTTCCAATATTTAGATAGGTTAGGAGAGTCCATTTGATTTGAGTTATACATCATTTTAAAGCTTAAAGTCTGCTCTTTCAGAATATGGTCTTCACTAAAAATTCATGTCTGGCGACTTTTTGTTTGTTTTGAGGTGCAGGGTCACATATGATGAAGATGACGCATTTAGTGCCATCAAAACTCTACATCGGCCTATGATTCGATCAGGCCACGTGGTAAAAATTTCCTTGTTACTTGTACAAATTCTTGAATTGAAACAAACCAAATATCAGTGTTTCCTTCCAGAAATAATTCATCTTACTCATCAACTCAAAACTGTTATCTGTGACTCAAATGAGACAACTCTATCAACATATATTTCAACCTAGTATGATTATATGCTATGAACCTGTTTGTTAGCTTGTCTGTTTTTTCAACATTCCAAGTATAGTCACAAAGTCACCTACATTGTAATTCCTGTAGATTCCCATGATATAAATGCATGCAGCAGAAAGGTAAATCATGCATTATCATGAGATGACCGGAGAAATGTATAACGGAATGTCAATGCTCTTCTCAATACTGAATCTGTTGGTCAGCTATTGGTATTTTGATGAATGAAGCAATTGGTACAAAGAGCGCCCTCTCTTAACAATATTTTGAAGGGCTTATTAAAGGGGGGGGGGATAAATGGCAATATTTTAGACCATTGACTCCAAAGTAAGGTACTTCTCTATAGACTTAATGCATGGCAGACCCTGTTCCAGTAATCAGTGGGTCATGACAATGGGCCAAAAGGGGTTGGTAAAGCTCCACTGCCCACATACAATGATAAGGACACCACTGAGGGCAGCATTTATTTATCCATTATCCTTCCACAGTGCTACCAGCCATTCTGGAACCTTCCATAGTCCTGCCACTAATGGCTGGATCACCTGAACCATACAATAGTGAATAGGAGATTATCCCCTCATAATCCCTAATTACCTAGAAGGCTCTGCATACCTCACCTACCCCACTTCCTCTCTTTAGTGTACATTCCAGCAAGGAGCTTCAACAAGGCCAAAGGTTAGAAGAATAGTAACAACTTTTGACAATTCCAGGTAATTCACCCTGGGCTTTCTGATCGTCCTATAAAGTAATCCAAACCACTATTAACATACAGGGCACATAGACATTTGAACAAAACATTGCCATACCCAAGGCAACAAGACCAAGTCAACCAAATGCTGGATCCACAATGTGTCATGCAATGAATCTCCTTGAGATATTGTAGTGTGTTGTAACTCGGCAGTATCACGTCCAACACTTTATAGGAAAATGTTGACATGGTTGTCCTCCTCTATAATACCAAACATCCTGAACATTATCTAGACCTTTGAATTGATGAGACATTTATCACACATGTGGGTATAACTGCTTTTACATTTTGCTGAGAATTTCTAGAAACAATCTGAATCAAAAACCAGTGATACCAAGAAATATTTCCCTTTTTTTTTCATCTCAGTTGTCTACAGGCAAACAATTTGTCATTAATGATGTAAAAAATTGTGTGTAGACTCATTGTAGATACCTCCAGTGCTTACCTTAGTGCCCACTATTTCACCATGTAAAAACTTTGGAATATTCTATGAGATTGCTATGACAGAAGGTTTTTTTTTTCAGTGTAGTATAATCAGCTCTGATATGAAGGCTAACCCGCAACTAAGGAAAAGAACTTGACCTGTCTCCAAAATCATTTTAAAAGTCAACAGAGAATGTACTTTGACATTATACACACACCTTCGCAGACATGTTGATATCAAATTACTCTTAGCCCTGAATACAGTCTACACATGTGAGTTGTACACTACGTCTAGGTACCTGTATATAGTTGATATTCAGCTGCCAAGATGCCTTTAGCTCTTCATGCTTTGGCATGGGTAGATTTATCCTCCCACCTAGCACCGTCACAAATTTCGAATGCAGTGAAAATAGAATTTGCAGAAATGTAATCCAGTTTGGCAGCTCTCCCCACCCCCCCCCCCCACCCCCCTTCCCCCAGCCGCGTTCACTGTCCTACTCCACTATCTCTCAACACTGGTACATAGCAACGTGTCAGTCCTTCCTACAGGCTTTGATTGTAATCTTAATACCTGTCGCATATTGAATGTACAAAGCATAGCAACAACAGCATCACACACAAAACTTGGGGCGTGATTGCAACGGGATAAATTACAGATACTACTGCTACTATTGTTATTAATCGTAGTAGCATTAGTATCAATAGTAGTCATTGTAGGGGTAGTAGTAGAAGTACAGTAGTAGTAGTAGTAGTAATAGAAGAAGTTGTAGTAGTGATAAACTTTAGTTGTAGCAGTGGTTGTTGTAGTGGTGATCGAAGTAGTAGTAGTAGTAGTAGTAGTAGTATGATAGTGGTAGTAGCAGTAGTTGTAATAATAGCAGTAGAAGTAGTATAGTAGTAGTAGTATGATAGTGGTAGTAGCAGTAGTTGTAATAATAGCAGTAGAAGTAGTATAGTAGTAGTAGTATGATAGTGGTAGTAGCAGTAGTTGTAATAATAGCAGTAGAAGTAGTATAGTAGTAGTAGTATGATAGTGGTAGTAGCAGTAGTTGTAATAATAGCAGTAGAAGTAGTAGTAGTAGTAGTAGTATGATAGTGGTAGTAGCAGTAGTTGTAATAATAGCAGTAGAAGTAGTAGCAGTATATAGGAGGAGGAGGAGGTGGTGGAGGAGGAGGAGGAGAAGGAGGAGGAAGAGAAGGAAGAAGAGGAGCAAGACAAGAAGGAAGATGAGATGGAGGAGGAAATAAAAGAGAAGGGGAGGGGGAGGAAGAGGAAGAATAGGAGGAGGAGGTGGTAGAGGAAAAGGGAGAATTCTTGTTGTTCCATCTCTCAAAACTCTTTTTTTTTTTGTAAACTGCTCCCATGGGCTCAACAAAGATGACCTGGTATATCATACTAAAAGAGCTTTGCGATTAAGTCGCTAAGTAGTTACGTAGATGAAGTCGCTGGGATGTGGCACCAAAGAGAAAGCACGGCCAGCCCCTTATACCACCCTCCCTCTCTCTCTCTTAATCTTGTTCATCTGTGGCCATTTTGAACTGATTTCCTCACGTCAATCGATCGGGCTCGGCCGCCACTCCGCCCCAGTGTGCGGTAAACGGCTCGTGACCTTGGTCACTCTAGCTTGTCTAATCTACTTCAGCTCAATGAAGGAAAGGGAAGACAGGGAGATCGAATGGGGGGAAGACAAAAAAAGTTTTGAAGAAGAAGGCGCACTAGACTCTAACCACGTTGTGGAGCAGCGCTTGATTTGAATACTGCCTCATTAGGCATGGCTCAGAACTTCACGCAGGAATTTTGAGAGCAATTGTGGCTGCATTATCGATCAACATCCCACTCATCCATGAGCAAAAAAAAAGTGTAGAATTTCTGAAATTGGGTTTCTTTTTTTTTTTTTACCCCTGAATGTGATTTTAGCATCAAACACTCACACAAGCGAAAGAGAGTTACCAGCATTGGTCTTTGCAATCAATGCATGCACTAATTCTCCCACATCTTCACAAACTGCCAATCTCATTTTCATTTTACCTTCTGCATACCCCCTCCCCCACGGGGAAAGAAAAAAGAAGAATTAGCTCAAAGATAGAAAAATACTTTTAATACTATCCATTCACAAAGCCCTATAGTTAACATCCTTCTAATATCTGCATTATAAACTTTATCATCAAAGTCTCATGACATACACTGTAATTCAAATATCTTTGATGAATTTCCAGATTTCCAGCACAATCTTGAATAAAAATGGTGAAGTGCAGATTTCTGTGTCTTCTTAGACACAATTACAGAAGAGGGCACGGTAACAGCACATTTCTTCTTCGGACTTCCACAAACTAACAGCAACTGCACGCAGCTGGTGGCTTCTCGCTGTTTTTACACCAGTTTCGTCGACATTCCTACTTCTGTCATCTCACAAAGCAAGCATCGTAAGCGATGAGCACACTCGTTCGGCTGGGGGCTTGGCAATTCATTAGGCCGGCAGCCCACTTTGCTTCCCAGACGCATGTCTTCTGTGCAGATTAAGAAAATGACTTATCACGGGTATACGGTATCGTTGCATGAGAAGGAGAGAGAGGGGCTGTTTTCACACTAGTAGAGAAACGCAATTGCGAAGCTAAATTAATCTGATTATTGATTACAATTAGAATTATTGTTTGTATACA
Source organism: Diadema antillarum (assembly GCF_040938485.1). Taxonomy (NCBI): domain Eukaryota; kingdom Metazoa; phylum Echinodermata; class Echinoidea; order Diadematoida; family Diadematidae; genus Diadema; species Diadema antillarum. The sequence goes on along the minus strand of NW_027271087.1, from coordinate 639,128 downwards.
CGACCAAGGCAGATTTCACTGATTCTAAAGTTTTAAATTTCAGAGCGAGAAGAGGTGTGGCGTCCTTCTGAATTCCCATCAATCACTCTTGAGCGGTAAGTAGCGCACGCTTTGACCACTGTGCGAGTATTTGAGGAGCACAGTATTTCTGCTGAAGTGGTTGAAAGGTTACTGTTAGGCTCTACGCCCAAGACATGATGTGGAGGTCAATCTCTTCACATGACTGTATCTTTCTGTAATTCTGGAGAATTGTGGTTGGGAAATACCACCCGATACACGAATCAAATCACCCTCCGCCATTCTAGTTTGCAAACACATGGCCAAAATGCATCATTTGAATCAAGATCCTAGTGATAAGTCATTACAATAGTGACTCAAATTATTTTGATTATTGCACATTCGAGGTATGTGTGAAAACAGCCAGAGGCTGCGTTTATCTACAATGTAACTTATGACGTTTCAAAATGCGTTTGGAATGGTATTTGCAAACATGGTTTGAAACACGATTCTCAGGGTGCAGCGTTTATGTAACCATCATGTAATCGCGAGTCAAGTGTTGTCACTGCACAGCTACTTTGCACTGTTCGACCCAGGAAGTAAAGGTCAACTGCGTACCACCAAACATGCCTCATCATTTACACAAAAATAATGGGCAGAAAACACAACCGGAAACAGCTGGAAGTTGACCTTGAGATATAAACGCGTTTCAAAACGCCCTTTGAATGGTGTTTCAAATCAGCGTTTTTAAACGTGTTTGAAAACACGGTTGCATTCATCTAACCCCCTAAAATGCCTCAAACGCATTTAGGATTGTGATTCTGCATCAGAAAAGATCACCAAAAAAAAAAGAAAAGATAAATGCAGCCTGAGAGAGCAAGCGGGAGACTAGCCTTTTGCTTCTCCTTTGCTGTGGAAACTGCCACCATGTCAGCAACGGTTGTAGAGTGAGGAGGAGGTTCATAAAGAGAAAGAGAGTTTGGGAGGGGAACGGGGGAGGGGGAGGGGGAGAGATGGGGGAGTTAGGTGGTGGACCAAAAGCTTATCCACAATGGAGTGGGCAAATTCTCTGCAGATCTATCACAATATTGGCCCTGGCTCATCCCCTCATCAATCCTGCACTGCCGAAAAAAAAAACTGGGCAGACAAAGTCTCTTTTTGTGGGTTTTTCTTCCCATTCTGTCTTCTATTTTTTCGGCGGACATGCAGGCTAGGAAGCGGCAGTATAATGATCACGGAAGATCAACCCAAAGAGCCAGCAATGGGGTCGCTCGTCAATCTACCTCGCTCCCCATTACTGCGGCTAACATCTGATGGGTGCTCTAATAAGGGTGGGCAGGGGAGAGTGCGGTGGTGACGCGGAGAGCTCCCCCCTTCCCAGTGTTCTTGCATCCCCAGCTAGTTTACGACTCGCATACCCCCATCCGAGTGTCACCCTTTACTCGTACTGGAAAGAAACTGCAACTACTGAATGAGCAGGTGGGACTATCTTAATCAATAAATGATTTTACACCTGACCATACGTGAACTTCAAAGAATGCATTCAATGTGACAGACCACTTTCTCTTTCGAAAGATAAAATCTTCTCTACAGAAATCATGCCTTAAGACACCATCTACAAGACTACAGTATGTTTGGCAAAGATCGCAGGGAACAACTTCCATGATGATGTGCTTCACATACACGAAGTCAAACCAGATTTTTCTCCATTTTCTGACCCCAGCTGATGGAGCACAGGCTGATTCTCACTTTTCAAGATCCCCACAAAAAAATCCCATTAAAGGTCCCATTTACCTTTGGAAGCAGTGATTTAAAAAATGTTTAAGATATCACATTTGATGCATATGTGTAGGTCAGTTGTATCACAAAACATCCTACCATACAAAATTTTAGCAATAAAGCCTAAAATATAAGGATATATCACTATTTTTCTAAATAAACCATAACTGTAGATGGTTTAGTCTGGAAACATTTTTATTATGACTTTTGTTCACATTTTGTATATTTTACAATACTTAACATTGATTACACTGATTCAAACTTTTACAACGGTTGTTTCTATCCCTATCTCACATTTTAGAACTATTTTGAAGCACTAATGCTGTTTTTTGTTTCATCTGCAAATTATGCCTTTAAATAGCATAAACAGCATTATGATCCAAATTCAAAGAAATCTTGTGATTTGAGAGTTTATGTAAAAATATGAGAAATAGTGTGATATACTTAGCACTGCAATGTGTATGAACACTGGAGCGAAAACTCCCTTGATTTGTTATCCTGTCATTCAAAACAGGCATTTCTGATTTTATCTATTTATTTATTTATTTATTTTTATTTATTTTTTTTGGGGGGGGGGGAATAAAATTTTAGCATTTTAACTTGACCTTTTGACCCAAACATTTTTCTGAGAGAATGTTTATCTGGTAATATATAAAGTATACACTAAGCTTCATGATAATACATTCTGGCATTGCAGAGATATAACGGGAAATAGTGAAATTTTAGCATTTGACCTTGACCTTGAGAATGTGCGCCCACAAGTTAATAGGCACAGCTTCCTCCACTCTTAAAAATGAGCCAAGTTTCAATTGGATACCACAAACGGTTCTTGCGTTGCATCTTCCACAAAATCCATTACGGATGGACTGATAACCTCAAAACATAATGCCTCCAGCGCCATTTCGTGGCAGAGGCATTCAAAAACAAAATGCTTCTCTGCTTAGCAAAGGGAAGAAATAAAAAACATTCCTAAATCTTCCTTTTGTTTTTCTGCACTGGCTACAGACACTTCTCTGTTTTGGTTGCTCACGCATTCAAAACATAACACTTTTAGCATCCTACAACTTGTACGCACGCACACCATGCAACATCAGAAGTGTTGTGATTTCCGCATGCACTCGGCTCGGTTCCATCTCCTATACAAATAACACCATGCAAATGATGGCTGACTGTATTTCAAGTGAAACTTTACTCTGCGATCATGGACCTAACTCATGAATGTTCGGCCAATGCTCTGATGAACAGAATAAACCCCACAAGAATGAACAGCTGGTTAAAATCGGAAGAATTGAAAATACAAAAATTTAAATGCTGGTTTGGAGTCTGAATTGTTCACATGTCGACAGCAAACGATGATGACAGTTGCAATCAAATACGAGATGAGGCAATTGATATCATTGCATAATTTTCTCTCTCCTACTGACTTACACACAAATTTCCAGCAAATTCCCTGTATTGGAAGGAATGAAAATAAAAGACATTTCCTTTTATCAAATCAGTCTAGAGGTATAGCTTTCTTTTTCATCTTAACCAATTGAGGATGGACTGATTTTGCTACCACGCATTTCCCATAGACACCTGCCCGAATATACTTGGTACTCGTCCTCAACGGGTTAAATGCCTCAAGAAAGAGAGAAAATAATAGTGCCTGATATCACTTTTTTATGAAAAATGAAAAACTTGAGATTTCCATATTAAACATCTTCATATTTCTTATTGGCCAATTCTAATATTAATTAAGCCACACTGTGCATGTGAATACTATTTGTATTTCCCTAAAAAAAAAGAAATATCCATACATATATATATATATATATATATAAATATATATATTGTGTAAGCTGTTATTTTCGCGAGGGTTTAATTTTCGCGAATTTCGCGAATCACCGTTGGATCAAAAATTTAACAACACGCGAAAATGTCTCCATGCACTGTGTTGATAGAGCATTAACATTAGCGTCGGCGTCCATTTGCGAAAACATCGCGCGAAAATGTCTATGACCTCGTTATTCGCCAAAATATCTGTACACGAAAATAACAGCGTATACAGTATATGATTTTTTTTAAATCCACTTTTAGATGGTGGGCAGTTTCCTTTAACCATCTACTGCCCGCTAGTAAACAGAAGGAAGTTGCCACAAAAAAAACAAAAAACAAAAAAGCTTTTCAGCTTTTCAGCAAACTTTTCAGGACATGGAATCCTGATCCAGCCAGTTCATATGACCAACGTTTCCTTCCAATATAGGATTTGAGTTTGGATGTAAACAAATATCAACTCTGGAAGGCCAGCAAATACCACAGAGTTTACAAAACATGGAAAGGAAGACGTGCATCCTTCTTATCAGATGTAATGAGGTATGGTTCCTTCCCTTAAATGTAACAGAATACAGCAACAAAGAAACAGAGTATCAGACTGGAAAAAAAAAACCCTCAAACAAACAAAAACTTTCCTTAAAACGAACTTTGATCATAAATATTTAGGCACAGTGGATGAATATATTCAATGAAAAAGTTATGATTATGGGGGCATCATAAAGTCAACTAGAAGTATGGTATATGTTGAGGTGGTCCATCAAGTTCCATGCTTGTGATGTCCACACTGAGTTAGAGTGTACTCCTCATTCATGTGCACGAAAGTTTTAAATAATTTTGTTATTTCCTTCAATGAAAACATTTCTTATCTGACTATGATAAAGAAAAGGTGGAACTTTTTTTGTATTTACAGCACTGGAGATAAAAGGAAGGAATTAAATCTTTCAAGCATACATAAATCACCTTTAGTTGTTGTTTTTTCTTGCTGATGATCAACTCACAACAGTTCAAAGCATCCAATATTTCAATACAATTAATAAACTACAATTTTCTCTGAGAGACTCAACAATAATTTACCAAAGGAATAGTATCACATGTTTAGTTTCAGATATTTTACATTTCACACTCACATTTCACATATTTTGTCAATACAGGCATCTTTATTGGTAACCTAAAAACCCAGAGATTCTCTCACTATTCTCGACTCAGGGATGATGTTGCTAGGCAACTAAAGAAAAAAAAATCTGGGAATATCCCATAACAACAAACCCACCTGGAGAGTGTGGTTTTAAATGTTTTTTTAACTCTTACTTTTACTTCTTCTTTTTTTTTTGGCTAAAGTCTGGCTAACTCTTACTTCTACTATTTTTTTGTGTGCTAAAGTCTGGCTTTTGGTCACATGACATTCCCATTTTGGCGACCACAAGCATGAGGGTTCTTACTGGGGCGTACATTTACCTCCTGCACCTGTTTAGGGACTCGCACGCCATACCACAAAGTGCAGGGCATGCACAGCTACTACTAGCCACACTAACCCCAACATTTCCAGGGCAGGTAAACTCCACTGGTTTTTCAGCCAGTATAATAAACGCTGTTATTAAAAAACAATTACAAAACAAATCCAAAAGAAATGTTAAAAAAAAGACAGAAAGTCACAGGAAATTAAGGTTTAGATCTATTCAGCCTTTATACTGTTCTTTGAGTTGTTTTTTTTTTGGGGGGGGGGGGGCAAGTTGGGATGGCAGGAAGGGGAATTAAAGGTCACATTTCCCATAAGAAGACTGTCTGACTACATTTCTTTAATTCAATAACTTTAAAGGAAGACAGGGTAATTAATGAATGGGGGCTTGGTCCTAATCATCCCCCTTATCTCTTAAGCTGCTATAAAACTGCTATTTGCAACAGTCCAATTCATTAAGCTGTTGGAAAAACAGAGCGGACAGAGCTCAGCAGGGGTCAGAAAATCTGGTCAGGACAGATAGACTTGCTGGCAGGAAGGAAGTAGTATTAAAATGCTTGGCAGGGATTAGCCTTTATCAAGGACCTTTTCATCACGTCCATTCACAAACACTCAAAATGTACACTTTTTCAAAATTGATTTTTGCAAAGCGAGGTAAGAACCATGAATTGTTGCATCTGGACACACACACACACTTACACAAAAAAGGAAAAACAAACTCTTGCAATATGAAAGTCGGTCCGCCTTAATTTTCAGGGGAAACTCCGGCAATAATTCAGCATGGGTGAATACCGTGCCATGCCAATGAACCATCAAATCTTTTTAATCCAATATGTAACTTCCCATGTAAAGTTCAGACTCTGGTCCCCTCGGTTCAGCTCTCGTCATTGTTTAGGTACACTGTACATGCACAGTCTGGAGATTCAAAGTGCTTTTAAAGTGATTCTTTTTGGCTGTGTGTGAATGGCGGCAAATATTTGATTTGATTTGATTTGATTTGATTGGACTGAAATATGACTGATTTCATCAATAATCTATCGAAATGTAAAAACCCATATCTCATAAATCATCACAGCTGGACATTACATCAATTTTGAATACAAAATGAAAAAAGAGACATATTTTATTCAATAATTAAAAAGAATTTTTCTTAAATTCCTTTTTTTTTTCTTGTATTTTCAATATTGATATTTGCACTCAGCAAATTCCACTTCTGAAATACATTCGTTCTCCAACACATATCAAAAGAACATGACATTCAAGTGTAGCACCAGCATATTATGCACAAACATGGCAACTTTTTATAATCTTTTTAATCAGCCCTTTAGCAGCAACTTACAGACATAGGCCTACTCTTCCACTTTTGATGGTTAGGTGTGAAAGCCATCAATAGATAGGAACACACACATACCACTGTCAACCTTGACAGTCACACAAAAGAAAAGATCTTCTCCAAATCTTCGCCTGCTAATAGGCAAATATTGACAGGATGATTGTTCTTAGTAGCCCTCTAGCCAGCCGTGGGTGCACGTAGTAGAACCAGGGGGACAGGACACTGTGTACACACTGAAAACCCACACAAAACTAATGGTTGTAAGTATAAAATGACTTGGTTCTCATGTGGCTCGGTGGCTATGTAATCATTGCCACATACAGTTGGAGTCCTGAGTAATATCTTATCATTGTATGCATGTTCTTTTGCAAAATCAAGTGTGAGACCGAAGCTTGCCCTGTTGTAGTGTGTACAGATCTAGTCTAATCTATTTTTCTTCTGCTTATGCTATTTGATTATATTAACTTGTAAAACATCGATTATCAGGGAAATCACAGCAATAGTTACATCACGATAGATTTGAGCAAGCATATCATGTAACACGGGAAAAAGCATTGGCAAAGTTTTTGTGTGTTTGATTTCTAAGAAGACAGACATCAAATTATTAAGTCCTGTTATGGACTTACTAACACCACTGTTGTTGTTGTTTTTGTATTTGAGGCGCGTCGTTCAAATATGAATATTTACGCCTTTATCTTTATAATATGATTATTTTACATATAATAAATAAATAAAAAAAAAAGTACTGACGTACTGTATTTGAAGTCTTCTTCAAGACTTTTCCTATTTACTGAATTTCTACAAAAAATGACCAAGTGCATGTAGATGTACAAGACAACATTTTTCAGATGGGGAGCTGTTTGAAATCATGATTTACAATAATTACATCTGGTTGGAAACTAAACTACACTACATGTACAGCCTCATTACTTCTTCTTCATGTGCTTGTCAGGTTTCATTTATATGGAATTTGGCATACTTGCCTTCTCTCGCATAAACTCTACAGTATTGCGCAACAGTCCTCCAACATCCCACATCCAATCAAAAAGATGAATACAAATCAAACACGCAAAAATATTTACCGCAGAAAGTTGCAATAACAGGTAAACAATACCTCATCACAGGCCCAGTCCTTTCCTTATATGGTAAAACGTTTGCAACTGCTAAAACAGAGGCAAGATCCATAACTCACCCACATGTTTACGTCACAAAACTGTAAACAACACTGTTTGCAGAAAACAACACACGCACACGAGAACAAACAAAGGAGAATAACTAGAATGCTTTCTGAAGTGTATGAATATAGGCTATGCAAGCAGAGGAGAGCCACATACATTCTTTACTCTCTCTTCGCCATGCGTTGCCACCTCGCACGATTTCATGTGCCCACACATCCCCATGCATGCGTTAAAGCGCACAAATTAAAGTTTGGACAAAACAACTGGGTCAAGACTGATTGAAGATTGGAAAGAGACTCCGAGTGCTCAGGGTAAAAAGCTCTAATTTGATGGGATGGGCTGAGTAAGAAAGCCTCCCCTAAAGATGTTTTCTTCTTCTTCTTCCATTTTTTTTTTTTTTTTTTTGGGGGGGGGCACACAAAAATCTGGGTTCCTTATGTTTTAGCTATTGTCTCTGGCAGGGAAAGAGCAAATACCTTTCCAAACATTCTTCAAGACAAGAGTGCACTGTACCAAACTCATCTTGTCGCTTTGTGGGTTCAAGGGAAGGCATCTTGCCTAGAGGTGGTTGCCACGGCGATGGTATCTCTCTGACGAGAAGCCCTCGCTCTCCGCACACTTTCTTCTGTCAAGCATCAGCAGTTCAAATGTGGCATGTATTGGCAACCTTTGATTTTCTGTAGCCAGTGGGGGATGCCCTCTACCTACATCTGATAGACAGGGGTGCATTTCACTTTTTGACTAAAGGATGACATTTTCGCAACATGTAACAATCCAACAGATCACTGATTAATGACACTCTAACCAATAATTGCAACAGGAAGATACTGCAAAACATGATACATTTGCAGCATGAAATTATCGTGAATTGAAGCTGACAGCCTTTTCTACAACCTGAAATTTTTGCGAATTGCCACTGCCATTCAATGCATACAACTGTAGTGTAGGCAAGAATTTTCACATGCATTTTAATTTCGTGAATCTTGGCTCACGTGAAATTAAAATGCAGGCGTAGACTCCTCATTTTACAGAATATATCAATGTTTCCCTTCTGTATGCACCTCATCATTAACATAGAAAGCCCAAACTTTTCATATCCGAAAGTGGTTGCTGTTCTGCAAGTCACCAACTGTTCGTTTTTTTTCTCTCAATCTTTTTTTTTTCTAATACACACAAGTATACAAAGAAAGTTATTGGGCATTCAGATATGTTCTCCATTATGATCCAGACATCTTAATTACATAGTATTCTCCTTCCCTTCTCCAGTTCCTCTCTCTCTCTTTCTTCTCTCCTTCTATACTTTCCAGTTGTATTCAACCTACTCCCAAGTCTTCATCTTCCTCTCCTATGTCTTTTAGGGAGAAAGATAAAATATTTGCGATATTGATTTCCGGGCCTGTCACAAGGCTGCGATCAAGTTGCCCTGGAATCGAATCCCATAATCTAATCCCCCTGCGCATGTGGATGAATGCAAGGTCTTGTCTTGGCAAACACAAGGGTCTGATACAAACACACAGGGATAATTTCCTCACAGTAAGCGATCTTTTTCACGTTCATATCTATGCTTTCTTGTTCATTTTCACCTCTCTTTTCTCACACAGCCACGGCAGTGCGTAATTGAGCCCCACGCGAGTGTCAATTTTCCCCTGCTCCAACCCTCAGAACGGTTACGGGTTGTCGAGTGACAGATGTATACATTTCCAATGTTTGACGCAAAGCTTTTGCCTCATCCAATGGATGAGGTGAAAATACATATGTACGCAAGGATGGCGGTGTTTACCCACGCTGGGCATCAACACTGCCTGGATTGTCGTCTGGGAAGTTTCGTGGAATCCATCTTCCCTAAAATGGAAACTAAATTCACTCCTCTCCTGGCTACTCTGATATACACTTTAAAACTTTTGCATTCAGCTTTTATCTTGATTGGTGTTTGCAAAGTGTGATTTATACTCAATATACCTTCAGTCACAAAGTGTGAGGAAAAGCTGTATCGTATGTCTGCTCCCTCTAGACTCGTAATAATGATATTGAGGTAAATGTCAAAGGTATCGTGCAGGGCTTCTTATCATTGATCTAGCATTGATTATGAGGACACTAGAAGGAATAATCAAAGGCACGTCATGGCAGTTAGTCTTTCAACAAACTGGCAGTCCTACAACACGTACACACATACTGTACAGGATATAACTCATGGTTTTAAATTGGTTTAGCAGAGAGACTTTTTTTTTTGGCACATATCAATGTGGAATCACTGCTTTGTTCCTGCTGTAAGCTATGGGTCAAGGAAACTTGACTGGTTCTAGCTTAATACGTTCAATTTTGTACTGGTGTGATATTCAAACACCACACACTATACAAATGTAACATCTTGTCTATTGTGTGGCACACTTCTAGCACAACATAAATGGATTCCCTGAGCATATATTCCATGTGCACATGTGTATGTACAGTGTATCATGTGTGCTTGCGTGTGTGTGTGTGTGTGTGTGTGTGTGTGTGTGTGTGTGTGTGTGTGTGTGTGTCTTTGAGTTGTCAAGTGTGTTACAGGCAGATCAACCACTTTATTGCCTTCATATAAATATCACCACAACTTTCACAATGACTTTGGAGGAAGCAAGTAATTTGAATAACTTGGCATGCAGCTGATAAAGGGGTTGATTTAAATACCCTTCCCCCCTCCCCATTATTCCTTTTCAATGTTGAATACTAACTGTTGTGGTTTTTGTCGTAACAGACAATTGAGGGGCTGGATGCCCTAAGCAGCTTATCTACTCCCTATCCCCCTCTCCCATTTAGTTATAAACAGGAATGCTGTCTTTTACATGAGTCACCCTAACTTGCCTACATTACAGAATGCAGTGTATTCACACAAACACACAAACAAGCAGGCACGCACGCACACACACACACACACACACACTCACACAAACACACAGAAGTACCTGCTTATGATATGAACTCTATCTTTAGAACTAATTACCACTTATAAACTGTACCTTTAACCTTTAACTAACTACCACTATAAGCATTGGGGGGGGGGGAGGATAGAGAAGGAAGAGGGGGTTGTTGGATGAGGAAGATTGTTTGTCAGTGGGGGAAAGGGGTGGGATAAGGGTAAAAGTAGCCAAAGGACAAAAGGTTTATCCATATAGAGCCCCCCTTGCTTCATTCACTTGTTCAGACTGTGAAAAAGGCCAGCACTCCTCTCCAAAAATAGGATGAACTTCTTTCTGGGCCAGTACGTGTGCCACATAAACAGCTCTCGGAGCAAATATCCAGAGCCTCACTTGAAGGCACTGCATGAAAGATCCGAAAACCGCAGAACCTGCATTGGGAGTCAGCAGACAATGTACGCAAATGCGAGGGTGTCATCCAAGCATTCCACAAAGCACAACTGAAAGAATGAAACTGAATGGCTTTTGGTATTCTCTTCACCATCAGTGCTCACATAAACACGCAAATACACACACACACACACACACACACACACACACACACACAGAGTTTTTTTCCATGATCTTTATTCATTAACATGCAAACAAGACAACACACACACACACACACACACACACAGAAGACAGTCAGCCTATCCGAACAGAATTATTTAACATGAAAAATTCAAGCAAATTTAACAAAACACATAGATCTGTTTGGAAACTAGAACAGGTGTTCTATCACCCCTAAATCTATAATTTTTTGTTTGATTGTTTGTTTGATTGATTGTTTGTTTGCTTGTTTGCTTTTGTTGTTGTTTTTTACTATAGCACTTCTGGTTCTCAAACTTGGCAAAGCTCTTTAAAGAATATGAAGTGTTACCATGGCATCAATCCTTTGTGTAAATCAATTTGCATTCTTTCCTCTTTGACAGGGAAAGGCTCTGAAAACCACGAACTGATGATTATTTTCCACTTCCTGCTAAGTAATTTTATTCCCAATCAGTCAGGAACTTGAAAAGGGTAATTAGTTTAGAGGAGTCCCCAAATTCTATGGTGTGCACGTTTTACGATTTGTTTTTGTCCTTATCAATGTGAGAAATACTGGCACCCACTACACATCTTGGGTTACAACCGTATTGCAAGCGGTGAGGTTGTGATTAATGTCTGGGGGTGGGGGGGGGGGGGGTAGAAGAAGGGGTACCTTATATGGATCACCATGCTAATTAATATATAAACAGGATGCTTGCAACTTCTTACTTGTTCGTTGGCTGATGTGCGTATGCACATGTACAATTATTACACTTGTAAAATTGTGTATGTGTGCACAAGTGTGCCCGTGTGTACAATGTTGGTGTGTCTCAAACATTAATGCTGTGACTTTGCAAACACTCAGTGATCCTTTGTGTCGACCCTGACAACAACTAAAACAAGAATATCTTTTGATAATGACACACGATACAGAATTTGAAAAGGCGTTCTCAGATGCTGATCATGATATGGAACTGGACTGAAGTTCCGCACTTTATTGCTCCCTCAAACTTTGACCAACAAGTCGTATTTGATCATTTTCAACCCTGCCTCTCTGAAACGTGGGGCCCAGAATTACTCTACCGGTATACAAAGAACACATGTAAGAGTCAAACATTTTGACACATTACCAAGAAGTTGTCTCAACACAGATATTAAAATCAGGTTGGATGAAGGGTGCAGTAAGCACAGAATATCACTTTACCTCTATTCCCTGGATACACAGCTAAAACATGCAGTAGGCCTAGTCAAATACAATTTAGATTCCTACTGTGTAGTACCTGCCCTACAATATACACCATTTCATTTACTGGTGTTTTACTGATGCAAATACCTATAATGCACATTTCTACTCCCTGTTATGTTTAGCCTACTGAATGAAGGGTTACAGTAAGCACAGAACACCACTATGTACACGTACAGTGTACCTCTGCTCACTGGTTGCATAGCTAAAACATACAGGCCAAATCAAATATAATTTAAGTTCCCATTGTGTAATACCTGCCCTACAATACACACCATTTCATTTACCAGTGTTTTACTGATGCAAATACTTTCAATGCACATCACTACTCCCCGTCATGTTTAGCCTACTCATAAAGACACAGGTTGGCAAACACCATCGCCCCTTTAACAACCCCAGCGAGGAGTTTACCCTTCTCCGACAGACCCCCGACAAAAGAGCAGAGGAGTGGGGTTATGAGGGGTCTCCCTATTTTCCCACGGCCGCACCCGAACAAACACTGGCACGCTAAGCTATTTGCATCACAAACTCTCCGTGCAACTTGCTGGTATGCCAGTGTTCCTCTATATGGTTGGTGGAGCCTAGTCAATGGACGCATTCTGAACTTTAACAGATGTTTTTGGGGACAGAGAGAGAACAATCCATTGAAGCAGATAAAGAAGAAGAAAAAAATGGGAAAGATTTAGATGAAAATATTTGAGAAAAATGATATCTATTCACGTACCATTCATCACTCTATATCCACGTGGTAGGGCAAGCCCCCACCCCCCCCCCCCATTTTTTTTTTTTCCAGAGGCATGATTACCTTGAACATACTATATGTATAGAACTGTAGTATGATACTAGTATTAAATATTCAGTATCCAGTTATAAACAGGGGTCGCACTTAACTTTTTTTTTTAACTAGCCAGGCGGACTACTTAGAATCAATTTTGACACTGAAGCAATATTTTGGCTAGCAAGACGGACTAGTAACTTCAGAATTTTATGATTTTTAGCTAGTCCGACATGATTTCGGGTGGCTAATGGCCAGCGGGCCATCGCTAATTTCAAACCCTGCAGTATTTAAGTCCATTATGTGTTTCATTTGGTCCCTAACTTGATTTTGTTTTGAGGTGTAATATTTGTTGTTGTTGTTGTTTCTTCTTAGTTTAAATTACATATCCTTACAAATTGCATAGTTGGATGCAGACCACTTTGCCAAATGAACATATATTTCTGTGCAAAAGACAAAATAAAAACAAAAACACAACCAAATCATTTTTTTTTTTCAATGAGTGAAGTAACATCACAATATCTTGCAGCAGTGTAAATAGTTATACACAAATGGGTTGAACATGGCAGGTTTTAATGTTGCACATTTCCCTAATTATAATGGGTACATTAAGCAGCATTAAAGAATAAATATGTGTGTGTGTGTGTGTGTGTGAGCGTGTTTGTGTGAATACTGTGCACATTTATCCTGCCTGCTTGTGCAACAGACGAGAAGTATCGCATTGCATGTGCTGTCATATAATAGTCGTCAAAAGGATTAATTGCAATATCTGATGGACCTTGATACCAGGGGACACAACAGCATGGATACATTCAATCAGCAAACTGCAAATAACCTGACACTTATCCTTTGAACAAATAAATGTCTCACTGCCCTGGGTCTCATGGTTTCATATCCAGCTTAATAGACATGTAATATGCATTGTTTTATACACACTTACTTCAACCCATCTCCCCTCCCCCCCAAAAATAAAAAAATAAAAAAATAAAAAAATGCATGTGATCTCCTTTGGAGGGAAGAGGAAAATGTTTCTGTGACATAGCCTTAACATGCGAGGTAATACATGCATTTACAAAATTTGCTTGTCCTGTAGATTAAAAAGGTAACCAATCAGCAGACATTATAGTTCTTCAATTGAGTCGATTTTCATTCACTTCCTACCACAGTACATTCAAAAGCCACAACTAGCATAGGTCTGCAACTAGAATAGAAAGGCCTGTTGGCGACTGTGTACGAAAGTGCATTACACGGCTAATGGTCTTCACGCTCCTTTAAAACTAGGGCATGTACATTGTGTGGTTATAAAATTCAAACTACACATACAATAAAGTTCAGTGCCATGTAATTCTACGCTTCCATCAATTTCTATCCTCATATTCAGAAGTTTTGATTTCTTCACTTCCTTTCGGTGGCCCCTGCCAAGTTCAGTTCTCTTCACTACCTCCTTGGTTTCAGTCACTATCACCAGGGCTCCTGTATACCACACACTTATCCTGCACCACTATTCCCTAAATTCACAACAGATATACTGCAAGCGAGAATATTATGACCACATTGTGCATTCACAAGCAGCATTTCTCACTCAATAGAGACGAGACTCGTAAATAGAACGAGAAAATTGATTTGCCCCCCACCCTTGTTCTCTTTTCTGCGATAGGAAGAACTGTGATTATACCTCAGCTGATAAAACAAATCACTCAGCCGAGAGCAAAGACAAGAGCTGTTTGAGGCAATTTGCCGATTTGTTTAGCCATCATTATTGCTGAGCCCCCCTTATCTTCAGGCACCACACCCGTGAAATGGCACTTTGGGATCACCGCAGCCGAAACGAAGAAGATTCAAGGGGTATCACGTTTCAACATGGCATGCTTTTATTCACTCTCAAGATGTTGATGCTCGATATAAATACACAAGTACATGGTACATGATATCATACTGCACTTCTTTTCTTCTCTCTTTTTCCCTTTCTCTCTCTCTTCCTTCTCTTTTCGTCTCTTCTCTCTGTCAATAATTGTATGCAATAGACGAGTTTTCCAATGATCAGTTTTAAACATATGGTCAGCTTAAAGGGATCATAATAATTATAATTTTGGTTGAGACCTAACTTCAGACTTCTAACATTTTTTGGTGAGATACTTACATGTAGAAACCTCATATGTAATTTTGAGCATGTAATTCCAAGACGGATTTAATGTTTATTTGATGAAAATTGGTTTTGAAATGGCTGAGAAGTCCAAAATGTCATTTCAGAGCAATCCTAATGAAAGGTAGGACCCACTTTTTAATAGAATCACTTTGTTTTACTTTGTTTTTGGATGTCTCAGCCATTCCAAAACTGATTCACATCC
This sequence comes from Diadema antillarum, assembly GCF_040938485.1. Classification (NCBI taxonomy): domain Eukaryota; kingdom Metazoa; phylum Echinodermata; class Echinoidea; order Diadematoida; family Diadematidae; genus Diadema; species Diadema antillarum. The sequence goes on along the minus strand of NW_027271087.1, from coordinate 623,740 downwards.
AATAAAATTTGAATTTCCCATAGAATGGTATGCTCTGTACTACAATGTGTATTTCTCGAAGTGGTTTCTTAATATCTCGCAAAAAGTTCAAAGCCCAATCTTCATATCCACCTATATGTATACCATCCCTTTAAGATTTGAATTTTCCCAACAACTGTACCTTCACAACTACAAATTGTAAGGTAGAGTTCAAAACCAGAATGGTTGTCCAAGACTAGCCTGACAACAATGAGAGTATTAAAACTGATTCCATCCATCAAAATGCATTGAGTAGTTACAGACAGATGGGAACAGCTCGTTATCGGAAAAAGTATTCATATAATTTATAGAATACAACAACGGAGGTGCCTCTTGAGGCTATTGAGTACTTGGCACAATTCTTCGAGTGAAACTGAAAAATCATCTTCGCTGCACTGTGATTGGTATTTGCAATCTGAGTAGCTTAGAATGCCGTAATGCTTCCAAGAAATACAAACTGTACGATTAGGCCTACATGTACTATCATACTAAACCTGTCTCGTACATCGAAGGAATAGGAGTCATCTAACATGCTTTTCACAGATTGAAAGGAATGCTCATTTGCAGCAGGCACTCTTGATTTTGTCTCGTTTAAAAAATACAAATAAAAATCTAACGATAAAAGGAAATGATATACATGGTACAGTAGTAATTACAATCTTGTACATCATTTGATTTGATTTCACATCACCAAACTAATTGATACTCTACGTGTACATACTATGTAGATTAAGGTCAGACATATTTAGAAGTCATATATAAAAGATTTACAAAGTTGGTAGAATCAGATGTTGCAAGTCTCTGCATGGTACTTGTAATGTCGTATACAGAAATCTTGGGCCAAATACTGTACAGTGGGCCATATGGCAGAGCATTCTTTGCTACATGATCGGTGTTTTTATGTGGGGAGATTGCCTATTATATAGCAAAGAAAAACAATTGTAGCAACTTTCAGTGGTTACATACAATGCCATTATATGTAGGCCTATAATTAAAAGGGCATTCGAGACGGTTTACATAATTTCACATTATGTAGTAAATTCATACACGTACAAGTCATACAATACAAACATTTGTGGAATTTATTGCTTTCCTTGAGCAGACAAACCAATACTCTGAAAAACCTCAAACATAATAAACTAAACAAGGTTGATGACATCACACTGTAGGAGGCTCACATATTCCACGAAAGTAGCAATGTCATTCCATTACAATACCACTTGCTTTTTATCATGTTCACCCGAGTAGAATTTATACATGCTCTCTTCTTTTGTTCTGCCTCCTTGAGCACCCAATCATGCATTCTGATGTGAAGCTGCTACAGTATGTCATCATCCTTGTTCGCTGTCATTTCTTTTGAATTTTGAAAACATTTTTTAATATTCCTAAGCCCAATCACTATAAATTCTGAAACTCTGTGTTACCCAGTATAACCAAGCTTTGCTGTTCAGATGCAAATGAGTAAAATTCACCTCAAGGTCCCCTATAATGCACATCAAGTTCCTGATAAGGAAGCATTACTTGTATTAAATCGGAACCCTACACAACTTGAAACAATCTCCCATGCAACTGAGTACTAGTATAATCCTGGCATGAGGACACAATAGCATATCAACATGCAATGGGGAGCCTAAGTACAAAGGCACCGAGTGTACCCGACCAAGAATGTTGCGGTTTTTTGCAATAGAGTCTTCTGCGGATTGATGTGTGCATTCGAAAATTGCGCTGTACCTTTGCCAATTACACTGTTTTCCACACTTAATTCAGAGTCGCTGAGAATATCTGCCTCACGACTACCACGTTATCAGTCAGTTCTCTGCTAAAGAAAGACACTGTGCTGCAACCGACATTTCTGTCAAATCCAGTTGATGTCAAACGCATGTCCAATTATGTGCGTACAATGCCCCTTTGTACCGCCCAGAGATTGGGTGATAAAAAACAACACAGAGTCAGTACGCCACTTCAAGAATGTACATGTATTGTACCATGGCCACTGTCGACTAGCTTTCATACTCGATGTCTGACACAAAAAGGGCTGTATGTATACACTACACATACAGTGAGCGTCCCCAGTCAAAACATGCCAGAGCCGACATTTCTGTAATGCCTGCCGCATGGGAAGTCACTTTTGTCACTTTATTGTCACCTCGTAAGCGAACACAGCAGTCCTGAGTGAGCGAGTATCTCTGAAAATGAGGCTGAGTATCTCTGAAAATGAGGCTGAGGTGGGGCTGAGGCTACAACAGAGACAGCTACCAATACTATTATGTGCAAACACCAGGGACCCGTTGAGCAGAGGAATGGAATTCTATAAATAATCAATGCAGGACACATTTTCAGGAGAGAAGGCTAATATCAACTCTTAAGGAAATAGAGAGAGCAGGGTATAGAGAATAGAGACCCACAGGGATATCAAAAGTGACCATTGGATCTTCTAAGCAATATAAAATGAGCATTTGCTGGTTCACAAGTACAAAATGTATGGGGCACTTGCTCAAATACCCACCAGAGCAAATGGAAGAATATAGGCCTGTAATGTAATGCCCTGCATTGGAAGCACAGCCTGTTGGAGAGTGTGAACACATCCTTCCACAGTTAGTTTTGTAGGTACATGTAAGTGTGAATGCAGCACTCCATTGCCACTAATGCCAGAGTAATGCAAGATTAAAGGATAAGTTCACCTTCACAGACATGTGGGTTGAGTGAATGCAGCAATATTAGCAGAACACATCAGTGAGAGTTTGAGGAAAATCAGACAATCCGTTCAAAAGTTATGAATTTTTGAAGTTTTTGCTCAGTCAAGGCTGGATGAGAAGACTACTATAGCTTGTGATGTCATACATCGATATGCATAAAGAAAGTATAAAGAAAATTCAAGATATTCTCATTTTTCTCACAAAACAAAAGAACACTAGACTTCTCTTTTTCAGAAGTCAGGGGGAATAATATTCTCCTCCAGCAGTGATTGCGCAGATACTTTTAAATTTCATAACTTTTGAATGAATTGTCAGATTTTCACCAAACTTTCACTGATGAGTTCTACTAATATTGTTGCATTCACTCAATCCACATGAAGGTGAACTTGTCCTTTAAAGGGCGGGAACAGCTGCGGGGTGGAGAGAGATTCAGAAACTGAAATTAAAACACAAGCTGGCATTTTGAAATAGGATATGATATATAGGAAAATTATAATACTTGTAGACCAAGTAATTGATAATGAGAATAATCAGATTAGAAGTACAGTTTACAAATGCGGAATTCAATTACGCAAAGAGAATATGGAAGAGAAACATCATAATGATCGACAACACCTTATCATTAAAATCTTCTAATGTCATGGGACTTGTAATTAGCCATCATGGCTTCGCAGATCAATAAACAAACTGTACACATGTACACACACAAATCAATGCTCTTATGTGAATCCAAATTGCAGTTGACACACAGCGCAGTAATGAGTTTAATGCTGGATAATAGTCAATTACGGAAAGCAAGCTGCCACTACGCATTATATTGAAGATGATTTTGAGACAGCAAACAACCAGTAGAAGATGCACTTTGCATTTGTCGGGCAGAAATAAACACACTTAGAAGATGAAGAGTTATAAAACAATGTTTTGATTACGCTCTAAAAGCAACGTACAATCTAGAAATTATTCCACATGTAGTGTAGATGTACCTTCCATGCTCATTTCACGAGCTGCAAATCATTTTGCGTGTTGTGTTAAAAGCTGTGACAACAGCTACATGTACTGTACAGCGAACTGCCCTGGCTTGCATTCGTCTGACGAGAGCTCGTCTAAACTTTCCCTTGGAAATTCTTGCATCTAACACACACACACACACACACACACACACACACACACACACATCATGGCATGGGGGGGGGGGGGTATTGCATTCCGCTGCGACTTTATGCCCTGCACACTGGCAGCCCAGATTAGAAAGTTCCGCGTGTCATGGATGGTAAAAGAAGACACGGCGGAGAGCGTAGAGCGTAAAGAAGTCAGTGACTCCATCTAAGATGGCAGATGATGAGGAGAGGGGGGATGGGGGGGGGGAGGGGGGTAGGCAGAAGGAAGGAGAGGGCAAGAGGTACTGACTTCCTGTACGGCGTTTAAATTTACCCATCAAGCATGAGGCCGCTCACTTCAGCCTTCACCCATGTCTCTGCAACTACTCGCCAGGGTAATGGAATTCTTTGGGTAATTACCTCAATACCAGCACTACTGCCTAATACAGTTGTGCGCTCTGGCGCTTTTATCGCAAACGTTCGACAAATTGATTACAGTTTATCAGTCCTAAATCACAAGCCGCTTAAATCACACACAGTTAAAACAATCCAGTGTATTCTCACCATTTACAAATTAATGTGTACAGCAGGAGATTGCAGAGTATCCCTTCCATAGAGTTATAAATGTATTGCATGTCAATTTTGAGTTTCTACCATTGTGCACCACCACAAAGAATGTAAAAATTTACAATCGGGTCCTACATGTTCATTGCATCATTTAACATTGATAGCATTCTGTAGGCCTATGCCTACAATCAAACCAAAATATCACTGTACACCTGCCATACAGCAATACAGCACATTGACTCTTTTCGCGGGTATTGTGTACCTGCTGTGTGTGCTCTGTGCAGTGATGGTTAAATGTGCAAATGTACAGGGACATCCGCAGCCAAGACTAAGCAAACAAGTCCTTGAATTAGCTTTGCCATTGATGTCTGTGGCAAATTACAATTGTATAGAGGGAGATAAAACAGTAAGTAAGTGGACTAATATTCTATCCTGCACAGTAGTAAGACTGAGAGTGAACAGATACACTGCCATGCTCTTACAATCTTGTTGTTAAAACTACAAGTACCGTAATGCATGAGTGATTACATTGACCAGAAAACCTGGCTGGTTTCAGGTTACACAGTACCAGCATTTAATAGCTTTGGACTAAACTTGAGGTCACTTCCACAGAAAATCTCCCAGAAAAAGTTGTCAACTGCCATGAAGGTTCTCTTGCAATTTGCAATGTGCCCCTACAATTCTCAGGACATGATGAATGCAAAATTTACAATCCCCCAAATATTAATAAAGTTATGACATTTCACTGTTCAACCCCTCCCCCCCCCAAAAAAAAAAAAAAAAAAAGAGAATGAAAATGTGGTCATGATGAACAAAGTACAATTTTCTATGCATCGTTTAATAATGGAACCAAATATGAATAATTTGTATTTTGTAAACTCGAAAGCATATATCATTCAACAGTTTTGGGTCTTCACGGTTTGATAACTTCAGTTACTATAGCAGCACAGCTAGAAAACAACCAATCAGTTCATGAGCATTTATAAAGTTGTCGCCAGGTTACTGCATTCTTGCAAATTGCAATTAAACTGCAAGCACTTGAGCCATACCACTTGTACGCCTACATGTACTGTATGGAATGGGCCCAAAATTTCTCATACTCTTAATTCCTAATCAATGAAATGATAAATGTGTGATGATTTTTCAGTATGCTCTCAGGAAAAAAAAAACCACACACACGCACACACACACACACACACACACACACACACACACATGCAAAACAAACAAACAAATAAACCAAAATAGCAAATTTGACATGCTCTTTAATTCATGTCCATAAAAAAAATATTTCATGAAGTCATAAATCCCAAAAGCTCTATACAGAAAATAACGACCAACATTCGACCAGCTTTAGAGTCTACACATTTTACATGTACACTCTGTGCCAGCACCTGGGGAAATGGGAAAAATACAAAATAAGCAAATAAAGATTATGGACAATAAAGAGCACATTAAAAGCTCTTTGAATATCCTAATATTACATCCATCAAACACGCACAAATTTGATATTTCCATGCCTACAAAAATCAGTCATACATCTTCACAGTCTTGACACATATGTAAGTCAAGCACTCGAAACGACTATACTTGTAGGTAAGACGGCAAAGGTCAAAATGGACTAGTCAAAAGTTATCTCAGTTGTCGTCACCACCCACTGACCTGAAACTCCCCCATCACAATTTTGTAGACACAAGGTGGGTGACACATGAACTTGAAGGCAAATTTAACCCACTGCAAATACTGTTTTGCATGGAAGCACTAATATAACTACAGCCATTCATACATGTAGATAAAAATAAATGGAGATTACAAAAGAAGAACAGTTGGTAGCCCCTCCCCTCCCCACTCGTTCCCCCCCCCCCAAAAAAAAAAAACATATTAAAGTTTACAGCAAGTCATGGAAATGATACTATAAAAAAGAGATAGGACAGTAAAAATCATTGTAAAAATAGCTTTAAAGACCACATGGTAGTCATGTGAAACTTGATATAGTTTTTTTTTTTATAGTCAACAGTACATTTTGCATCATCACGCACGGCACAATGTGCCGTACACTCCTGGTAACATTCAGTGTCAGTACTCAGTGTGTCAAGCTCAACGAGAAAGATTTCGCAATTTCCCTCATTTTTAGCCTGCTCATATAATCCATTTCACAGCTTTATGCTGTATCATCATGATTTTAAAATATTCCAAATTGCAATGATAAAAAAAAAAAATAGAGGGATTGTCATTGTAATTGGGGGTGTGAACAACTCTTTAGAATATTCTTCTGTCTGTGTCGTGAGGCGTCTTGGAAACTCTTGAAAAAAAGGGTGAATTGGACCAGTGGTTGATGCCCACTGCAGAGTCACTGAGGGAGTCCAACAAATGGAGTGTCGAAGATACGGCAAAGGTACGTTTCATTTAACATGAAAGCAGCATGAGAGGAAGCGGCCAAGCAGGAAGACTTCATCTGCAGCTCACGAGAACTCATGCATAATTCAGACGCAAAACGCACTGCAGATCTGTATGCGTGACGGCATCCCTGCTATCACGACAACTGATCTTCCACTCGGGAACGCACACACGGGGCCGTGGCGGGACGCCTCCAGTCCACAAGCATTTGCGTCAACGCAGATGGGAGAGCCAGACCTATTTACAAAACACATTTTCCAAAGGCACGCAATTTGATAATGAACCCCGTGCCCTGAATATCGGCACTGCCACAGCCCGCCGTATTGATTGCGTAAGCTGTGACGCATGTCCTAATGCTGGTAATTGAGACAAATGCACCTGGAATTGGGTGAACGTCAAAAAATATAAACTTTTGCTAAAAAAGAGTTTTTGATTTGTGATCCTAAAATCTTAAGATGCAGAATTCAAAATAGATTTATGGACAGTCAATATCCTTCTCAATTCAACTCAACAGGCCATATTCATTGCGTATGAGGTTTCCAAACACATTGCCATGGCAACCAAACTGCTCACAGCAGTCTCTCAAGTCAAAATCGCATCCGGGTTGGACGAAGTAAATTGCCACTTTCACTGAAGAGTTCTTGATTTTCCAACAAGATGTAGAATCCACATTTCTCCGTTGAGGAAAGGCAGTAATCTTTCCTAATACTGAGTTTAATCACTAGTAACAGGTCACTTTATTTAATGCAAGTTTCAAACATATTGTCATGGTAACAGAAGATCTTGCAAGGTGCTTTAATTCTTCCAGCTTATCAACCTCAAGCATAGCAACACCTACATGTAAATAGCTAGTTTCATATCATGACAAGGGGTGAAAATAATCACGAAAAAAAGAAGAACATATTAAAGGACAAGTTCACCTTCATAGACATGTGGGTTGAGTGAATGCAGCAATATTAGTAGAGCACATCATTGAGAGTTTGAAGAAAATCGGACAATCCGTTCAAAAGTTATGAATTTTTGAAGTTTCTGCTCACTCAAGGCTGGATGAGAAGACTACTATAGCTTGTGATGTCACATGAGTACAACGATGAAAGAAAGAATATAAAAGAAAATTCAACATATTCTCACTTTTCTCGCATAACAAAAGAACATTCGGCTTCTCTCTTTCAGAAGGCAGGGGGAATAATATTACCCTTAACATATGTCAGTAACAAGTCGAAGAAATGTGCCCTTAATTCAAAAAGTAAAGTTTTGTGAAATTCTCTTTTTATTTTCTTTATATGGTTGTACGCATATGACATCATACACTATAGTAGTCTTCTCATCCAGCAGTGACTACGCAGATACTTTAAAAATTCATAACTTTTGAACGGATTGTCCGATTTTCCCCAAACTTTCACTGATGTGTTCTACTAATATTGCTGCATTCACTCAATCCACATGTATATGAAGGTGAACTTGTCCTTTAAGTGGGATTCACACTGTCGTGATTTAGTGAGATACAAATCTCAACATTTGCATCATGAATTTGCATTTGCAGCAAAAATGGCTAAATCAGCATTGCCATCCAAATCTGGAGAAATCTCTTTATTATTTAGGAATAATCATAATATTTTGGCAAATAGCACAATAATTTGCATTGTGGCAAGTGTGTGAATGCTGGAGCTGGATGCTGAATTTATTTTCACATCAATCAAACAATTCATAAACACAAAGGCTATGGTCATCATCGGATAGATTTCAGGCCTGCCTAGTTTGGTCCACAAATTATCGTGATCAGCAATTAGGCAGATATTTCTGTCTGGCTGAACAGCCGGGTGCAAAAAATCTCGGTATTTGGAATTGGATGGTGATCGATCTTCTGCTTTTTTGTCCGTGTGATTGACACAAATTTATGATGTCTCAGGTCTCGCAGGAATATCAAGAATTGAAATCATCTTGAGGACTTGGAATTGGATAAATTGACTAGCTATTAACACTCAGGATTTTTTGGCTTTATATTGTGTAACACCATGATTGTATCTCTGATTTTTGCTTGCAGGGGTTGCATGGGACGATAAGAAAATGGAATGCAAATCTTATACCACATGACAGTTCATGTGCGCAAGGCAATCGCGGAAAAACAGATTACCCGCTCGCTTGCATTACCGCTCGCATCACTTGTGAAGAGCAGAAAATGGCAGAGAGTGACACGCAGTGGCAAATAAAATGACTGCAGTTCGATAATTGGGTTGCATTGGGGGGGATCGGTGTCACCACCTTGGCGTCTGTTCCTGTCCAGAGTAACTCCACGCGAGAGCGACACCACGGTGTCGTCGCAGTCGAGCCACTGTGCGAGGCGTCCAACGAGCCCGAACGAAACGTTTTGGGGGACTCAATTATTGAAGCCCGACCTATTCGGCTTGTCTCCCTCGCCTGCCTTGAGGCCATCATGGCTGAGCTCTAACCCCCCAGGGAGGCCCACGGTGTCTCTCCTTGAAGCATCCCGTAACTGACCAAGGCATCAATTCAAATATCACTATTTGTCCATGAGGTCGCCACAGGATAGTCCATTGAGACTAAATTCCATAAAAGATGTAACACCTCCACAGACGAGGCACATAGGAAATTGTACACCAAAACTCAACAACAACAACAAGAGCAGGCCTGCCGTGTGCTGCTGCAGAAAATGTGAAAGCCATGCATCTTGTTTTTGTCAGCGTAATACACAAAGATAATTAATTTTCAATCTTTCGGGGATACTTGCAATCAACAAGAGACGAATGCAATTCACTTGAATACTGTGAGGCAAGTTACATATCGTACATGTACAATTGAACGCAGATGTTGTTAGGCTGGTACCAATGCAGAACAAAGTACTGTACCATCATTTACCATTCTCCTCTCTCTATTAACAGACAAATCTTGAATAGTTTTCTTTTTCTTCCTTTTTTTTTCTGCATGAATAAAAAAAAAGAAATCTTGTAACCCTTGCCGTCTCTAATGTTTGTTGAAATAATAATCTACAAATGGCAACCTTTTTTTTTTTTGGGGGGGGGGGGGGAGGGGAGTGAAACAATGTTAGCTACCGGTACTATACAGAATTCTCAACCCAAAACACGGCATTCTGTGCGAGAACAAATGGGGGAGTTGGAAGTTGATTATATCACCACCTCAGCTAATTTATGCAAGAGAGGTTTCAACAAATCCCCCATTGCTGTTTGATACAGTAAAAACAAAATGTGCACCTTTAAATTTCAACGACTTCATTATTGTTTTTCTGATTTTCATGACACATTCAACATTCTAATTTGTTCAAATTTTTTTCGGTAGAGTCATTTTCATCAACTTGATCATGACACGGGATTGCACTTTGGCAAATGCCCATCACACACACAGCACAATGTCAATATGTGTGTGGCCCCGCCAATCGTTGGGGAAACTCCCAATGGCAATAAGCCAGTCTGTCACCATCTCACAGTAATGTCTGTGTGTGTGTCTCTGTGTGTGTATCTGTGTGTCTGTGCATTGCATTGCTTAGTCCCAAACAGCAAGATATTCGTTTGTGTCAAGAGGGTTACAGACAACAGTGTTCAAACCCAGCACAAAAACCATGGAACAGCTTGCCCCAATGACTTGGCTCATTGCTCTAAATCTCTCCCTCTCTTCTTGCTTGGCAGGGAAGCAGCGAGGGTGGGGCTGGAGGGGGGGGGGGGGGGGGAGGGGAGGAGGAAGACCAGACAGCCAGACAACCATGACAGAATTAAAAAAGGCAAGGGCCATGTTTTTGCTTGCAATACCATAGGCCCCTCAATGTGGAATAGTTTTTCTATACATTCATTTTTGCATATTTTGCGTAATGTGATAATAGCATGAAAAATATACATCATGTGCCCATATTTTTCTTTTACTGTGCTTTATCCTCATGAATTTACAAAATGTCAAGAATCAAAAAGATTACAGACATTTTCAGCATTTCAGAAATGCATTTCTAAACCATAATCAAAACAGCTTTGAGTTTATCAACTACTCAAAACTCCCTGAAAGATGTTTAGAAACCCTAATTCTACACCAGAAGTAAGTTGATAAACACACTTTTAATTTCATACATGATTTTGTGGAGAGCTAAAACATTGTGTAGGGAAACAATACTTGAGAGCCTGAAGGACAGGCTAATAATAACACCAAGAGATACATTTTATGACAATGCCATCAAAACAATCCCCAACACCAACAACAAGAAGACCCCATATGTTGCATGGGATGTGTGTGTAGGGGGGGGGGGGGGGGGATGGGAGTGGCTGTGGACACTGAAGTGCACAAAACCTTGAACACATTAAATATACTGCTTTGCAAAATACAGTAAGGAAGTATTTTTGTAAAGAGTCTTAGAGGTCACTCGATTTCCATGAATCAGGATACCAGTACAAACCTTCTTTGGTAGAAACATCCAGTTTTTAGACTGCTCCACATAGGCCTATACCACATATAACGCCTGAAAGAAATTGTTCCATCATACAGAGGTCAAGGCCTTTGAAAGCATCAGGTACAGTATTGTAGCAAAGGGGGAGGGGGTGGGATGGGTGGGGTCCAAGGCAAGGTCACTTTCCGAAACCAGCAGGTGAGGAAAGGAGGGTGCCAGTTCTAGGCCATGTTTATCGACTTTCCCATGCTTTAAACTAACAAAAGGCGTTTGCAATATCGGCCCTATGCCTTTTAGATTGCATTTATCAATTCTGTCGTGAGTTGACTAGGAGGCCTTGCCACTGCACAGCTCTATTGCGCAGTTTGTCCCCAGGATCGGGATATCAGTACAAACCTTCAATCATCCGGTTTTAACACTGCTACAATATCGTGTGGGCAGGTCTGAGCAACAGTATAAATTATTGCATTTCAAAATGACTTTGCATAAACTTGTCAACTCTACAGAGTTGTGCTTGTGCCTAAAATGTGCTTGTGATCACACCTTTATTCGGTGTTTCAGAAATGCGTTGCACATTGTACCATCCCTGTAATCAAAACAGCTCTGTGTCTGCAAGCACTCTGGGTTTTAATAATATGTCATAGACCCACAATTGATCTTTTACTTCTCTATAACCATCACTCCTCAGAATTGTATGTAATGTACAGTGCATAATATACAGTTGTAGGCCTACTGTACACTGAAAATCCAAAGCATTTATAAGCCAGACTGGGTTAATTCATGAATGAACTGAAAGAAATCAATAAACATGAAGGAGAAACAAAAGTGTGTGATGTGTGTGTGTGTGTTTGAGTGTGTGTATTTGTGTGTACAAGGGGAGGTGAAGAACTATAAAAAAAGAGGAAGGGGGAGGCTCAGGGTTGCAAAGGGAGTGCATACAAATTTATAAGGGTACGAAAGGTTCAAGAGGCTTGTTGCTGGCAGAGGTAATGAAATTCCATCGTCTTCTTCTTCGGCCTACCCAATCTGAGACCATTGCCTCAGACATGTTCAGACGTGCACATCTCTCTCTTTTATAATGTGTATCTCCCTTTTTTTTTTCTAGACATCACAATCTACTAGAAGAATGTCTTCGTGTTTGCCCTCAATGACTGGTTAATCCTCTTCCCTATTTTCTTTCTTCTAGGACCACTGGACTTGCTTTGCATATCTCACAAAAAGGTAGGGATCCATATGGTTTCTTACAAGTAGGAACCCTACTCTGTAGGGCCTACACATTGTACATCCTCTTCAAAAAGCATCACAAAAAGAAAGAAGTATAAATATAAAGTGAAAATATTCTACTAAAATATCATATTCAAAAAAACACATACACAGAAACACACAAATTTATAAGACCAAAAACCTTTAATCTAAAACAGAATCTCTATATGCAAACATCTGTGTTTAGTTGGGGGAAGGGGGAACAAACTTAAAATGTGTTAAGGAAACAAGAAAAGCATCTTTACAAATTCAAGGGAGCTATAAAAACTTCAGAACAAAATAGAGAGAAAAAAATAGATAGTTACAAGCTCCTAGAAGAAAAAATCCTATAAAATTACCTATCCTACTAAACCATACGAACAACAATTCTTTGATTCATATGGACTTCGGTCGTTCTTTGATTCATAAACATGATATTCTGCTATAGAGATGAGAGAAGGATGAGAGAGGGCGCTAAAATATGAGTGTAAGAATGACCCAAGTCCTTAATTCTTACATTAACATAAGATTTAACTCATTCATTTCAGGCACTTCCGGGGGTAATTAGGATTTATCATTTATACACAAGATGAGTCCATGCATAAGCTACATTTTCCCATGTCAAACTGAATTTGGTCAAAAATTGGACTTGGGTCGTTCTTATATTCAAGTCGTCAATTGTACATGTACACGTGTACATACGCTGTATGGTGAAATGTTCTATGCAGGCCTGCATAGATGTACAATGTGCTGTACACTGTGTGTGATGTCATTCTATTTTTATATGAAGTTGTGAAGAAAACTGAAAATTCATTTTTCATTAACATATATTATTTTATTCCAGTGTACCGGTATCTGGTATGTAGGCCCCATGAAATCCTCCAGCCACCCCCCCCCCCCCCCCCCCCCTTGGTAGTACAATGTTCAACACAGCTCATCTTCACTATTCTGTTATTCAGAAGTGATCAAACCCTTGCTTTATACAATGATGATAGAGCATAAAGGAAAGAAAACTGTCCTTAATAATTTTTTTTTGGGGGGTTGCCAGAAGGTACACAGGTATTCCCTAATAAAAATGCCAAAAGATGAGTGTTCTTAGCATATAAACAGTTAGATTTGTGTAATGTCTATCATACAGCACCTGTCTGTGAACTCTGATTATCAGCGGGTGATACAAATTATCCAAATATTAAAGTTCAATGAGACTCCAGCGCCATAGCACATTCCTCATGTCTGAAGAGCGAGGGGGCCTACTACCTACAATGTTTGTACCCGTTTAAATATGATTGTGGTGCTATGTGCAAACATGATACATGTAAGCCAACACACTGCATGATGTGTACTGTATACACAAAGAGAGTCTGGAAAGTGTCATCATTTCCGGCATTTGACCCGAATATCGTCCTCCCATGCAGGATGTGACCTCCGGTGAACCGAAGTTGACACGTTCATCTGCTTGACTGTGGCAGGCATGTGGGATGTGGATGACATGGATACTGGCCCTGCCCACGTCTCCGATGTTATAAAAGCACCACTGCTGGGGGGAAACTTCGTCTGAGGTTTCACTTCAGCTTCCACGAATATCAGAAAAAGGGGACGGAAATCGATGACGGGGAGGGGGACTGCACAGGGAGTGATATTATGTTTCTCTTCTGTAGGCAAGGTGTCATGGAATCAAAGCTACACTGTGTGCTTCACAGCCAGTATTATGTGCGGCAAGACAGTGCAATACCCTTAACTGTCGGGGGAACATTTTCCCTTGTTCCAATCTGTAAAACTCTGGTAGCCAATTAAACATTACACCTCTGAATCGTAATTACTGGCAGGGAGCTACAGATCACATCTAGACAGGGACAGACAAAAGAGATAAAGAGATTGAGAGAATAAAACAACGACATTATGAACACACACGCACTCATGAAGCAAACTCTGCCAATCTGTTGTCAAAATTCTTCAGAGCACGAAGGGGAAATTAGCCATGAAATATATCTCATACTGCTCCCAAATGACGGCTTCATAAAAACACAGGCTGTGACCGTGCATAATGCATGGCCGAGTTCTGTACATCATGGGCCTCCCGGGGTCCGAACAAAATTTGTCGCGGCTTGAAGCAAGCCAGCCGGGCCTGCCGTCATCAAGCCTGTAAATGATGATTATGTGTTAGTTCATGCACTTTAGATGACCCACTGCACCTCATCACCAGTCACTAATCACCAATCAATACCACGAACCCCTTGTCCCTTGGCTTCACTTTAAAAGCATTAAGACAGCTAAAGTCATGTCATCCTCATGTCTTCATTACATTTAACCATTAAGAATTCTTACTGAATGCAGAAAAGGTGGCCACTTGTCCTTTTAGTACCAAAGTCTTGATGCAAGCAACTGGGATTTCAGTGTTCTAATGTATTAGGGTGCTTCAAACGAACACACTCAACCACTAGCCCAGGGCAACAAAAAGTCTTTACTGCTGGACAAGGAAAATGACTGGGAAATTGCTTGTTATTACTGTATGGGGCCCTTTTCTCCCCTTGCATATTTGGGCAAGTGGGGAAAATAGTTTCATAGTGCCCTTACCACACACATTTAAAAAAATGCTAAAAGCCTACTAGAATATCCCATTCGCGTAGGGACCATACAAAAAAATGAAATGTCCGTTCCTGCCTTTTGAAAGGAGGTTGAGTGCTCAGAATTTTAGACCATAATTCTACTATTCTGGTAGTTTCTCCCTGGTTTTTAGGTTTTTACAATGAAGAAAGAAAGATCCAACATCATTGCACATTTGCAGCATTACTTGCACCGAATCATAACACAAGTACACTTGTGCAATCAATCATATTTGAACTGAATTCAACTGCATGAATTGTACGTGTACGTACATGTCAATTCTTGCGTAGGGCCTATTGATATGGTACATTTGTGTGTAAGTATTGATCATGAAGTGTGTACATGTATAATTCTGTTTTTGTGACATCTATTAAAATGAGTGTGTAGACAGTACATGCTGTGCCTACATACAACAGCTACTCATGTAGCTCAGTTGACTGGATTTTTTTATCACATCAAACATTCACAAACAATCCATGGTCATGTTGCCACGGAGACATTCCTTGGTGCAGAGCTCTGATGTCAGAAACAATAATCTACGTACACTGTTGTACATGTTGTGATTCAATGATAACAAGTGCGGGAGGATAGTTTCACTACAAGCCACCCAAGTGCATCGTTGATACAGCCCTGGGGTTATTCCTTCTCTTGTGTTGTGCTAATAAATCAATGTCTCATTTTCCAAACACATCTCCTCGTCAGTTGTCAAGATTATGAGCTTCCTTTTCTTCTTCTTGCAGTCTGTGAGTCGGCAAAAACTGTCTAGTGCTGTGGTCACAGAAAGCACCAGTCTGGTTTGATCTGCAAATAGACTCTCCTATAGTGGCATCAATTATGTGCAGGTAGACAATAAGTATCCTAAAATATGCAGTTTTAAATAAAGGCGTCAACAATGGGGATTATTCTGGACAGTAAGGGAGGCCTTTCAAAGGGGCATTATTCCTACTGCAGCTCCATTTGCAAGACAACAACGTACATTACTGTACACATTGGCTCGGAAAGCCCACACAGCGAGGAAACCCTCTCTCGCTCAAGACATGGTGGGGGAAAATATATGATGAGTTGACCTGGGTCATGGGGGCTCCGCCAGACAGCTGTCAGGAGACCAGCAGTGAGCAATGGACCAGGTCCTAGCCTTCCTTCAAGACGCTACTTTCATTAAAACTCCCCCCACCCCCTCTGTTTCCCCTACAATGCACACACACACACACACATCTTCTTTTGATGCTGAGTGTGGGAGAGAGAGAAGTTTCCTGTTTCTACAGAGAAAGACAAGGCCCCTTCAATTATCTCACGAACAACTTTTGTAACTCACAGATTACATAAATTTGTACTGTACTATTGTATGTGTTGCATAAACACCAAATGCAAACTCCATTTCAATTTTAATAGAAATGAAATTCCTCTGTTACATACTCTACGTGTAGAAATACCCAAGCCTCCATAGAATGAAAATTACTGGGTTGCATTCATTTATGACCTTGATTTTCCATACTGCACATCTACTATAGTGCAGACCATCGTATACCAGGAAATGCAAGTTTGGGAAAGTCTCCAGCAAGGTTTTGGGTTACAGCCAGTTATCCAGCATGGTTGGCATGGTGTACATTGTACAAAATGTCCTATTGTACGCCTCACTGCTTGTGCAGAATAAAACTTTCCCTGTGGTAACACAGAGTTCAAATATGAATCATTGTTCATACAGACTTCTGAGCAGTGTCACATGAAAAGAAAAGAAAAGAAAAGAAAAAATAAGCCACAAAGTTTACAGTAGTACATCTGGCTTTGTCAAGCTGCATACAGTACAATTACCCTGTAATTGTGACTATGCAAACATCTGAGAAGAGGCTAGGCCATCATATTCATTTGTCATTTATGCCATTGTACGTGATGGGAGCCACCCAAAGATAACGGCACATAGCCGAGGGCCAAACTGTACGCGGGGTAAGACTTCAGTGCCAGTGACTGAGCCTGTGTGTGGCGGTGACTTCCCGAATAGTTGCACTTTGAGTCACTGGAGTCGACTTCCACTTGGAAAACAATCTCACGCTACCCTTGTGTGACTAATTCTCTTGTTTAAGGCCAACACTTTGTATCTGAGGCGCACAGGAGTCGTGCTGTGCAGCACCAAGATAAGTTACAGGGAAAATGTACAGCTGTACTACAGAGCCACGAGCTTCGCTTGTTGGCAATGTCCACACCCACATTCACTGGAAATTACTGGGTGCACAATGCATACCTTTCCTATTATGCAAACAAACAGCAACTAAAAACTTATTTGTGTTTCATCCTAAAGTGTGGTAGAAGACTCACCAAGGCTAGTGCAGAAGTACAATTGTACACATTCTGTCACACAACTGTGCCCGTTTTATTTCAATGTGCAAGATACAGTACATAAAAGTAAAAATTGCATCCCACACAAGTGTAAAGTGTACAGTTTGTACGTGGGCATCCTATTTTCCCTCATCGGCAACTGCAGTGGTGAGACAATGGTACTTTCGCACACAAAGACATTGTGCTCACTGGAATGTCTGATGTTTTCCATGCAAAATAAACATGTGATAATTTGAGGTACTACAATGTATACAAATTAGGTATGTTCATTACTATGTGTACACCACGCAGGCCCATCTATATATTCTTCCTGAATACCACTGAATTCCTTCCTGTATGAGTGGGCACCTCCTTTATCCTGGTAGCAGTAAGTGCATTATTCTGAGCATGAACATGAAGTTGGCCCATATACAACGTACATGTAATTTGTGAAAAGCGTGCATGGTTTTATGTACTGTAGCTCCATGGTTTCATACTGCGTCATACAAGTTGAACTTGTGTGCCAAGAGAAATTAACAATGGCTATTATTTAAAAAACTTATGACAATATACATTTTTGTACAACTTGTATGGCAAAATAATGACCTTGACCCACTCTAAGAACCAGCATAAAACTGAAGTACCCCGCAAATTGTGCTCTAATAAACTAGTTTTAATCTCATGAAATAAAAATAAATTGCAGCATGCATTCAGAGGTTAAAGATGAGTTGTATACAAGTTTGTACACTGTACAGAGCTGTATCACGATCTGTATTTAAATTGAATTGAAAATTGAATTGAATCTCTAACAGTGCAGGCAGCAACTGAAGTTGCCACATCCCACAATGACATTCCCTAGTGTGTGTTTGTTTGTTTGTTTATTTCTTTAATGCATCTTCTTTTTACAATACAAACATTACTCATTAGTAATCTGAAGAACCCCTGCTTAGGATCTCATAGACTCGCTGTCACTCCATCAATGTGTTGATTAACCCTCTGCCTGCGACATTAATCTCCTGTCCATTATGTTTGTTTGTGAAATTTGTGCACATTTGACTCATTACAAAACATTTATTGGAAACCTTTGTCTAGATTGATGACAATGGATTGAAGAAATAATCTAATTTTTCTGTATACCTGTCCATCTTACAAAAGCACAATATGAACCAGCCGCCCTTACAAACTGCAGAAATTAATGTACTGATTGAATCAAAAGTGTCAAATACAATATACTGCCAGGTGTCCCATACATGCAACATATTGATGTGTAATGTTCATGTACATTGTAGGCCTACACCATGAACTTTACCGTGTCTGGCACTCATTTTCAACACTTCCCACTTAAAAACATAATTTGGTGTAGGCCTACAATATGTACATGTAACTATTAAACCCATGACCTTCTTAAAGTTGTGTGCGATTTGATATAATCTGATCTGTGATTTTCCACACAATGGCTGGAATGTGCATTAATTAAAGGAGTACATGTGTACAATGTAGGTCCTATACTTTTCACAGGCAAGTGCTAATACTAGTTACCGCCCAACAGTGAGATCAAGTTGCCTTGAACAAGCAGACAAGTTGGTTTGCAGCAATGAGTGATACTAATTTAATACAGTACTACAGTTTTAGAATGTTTTAACCACTATGCATGCCTGACTCTGTGTTCATTTTAGAGTACGCATAGTGTATAAACTTCCGTGTCATGCGAATACACATTGTACATTGTAATGTTCCACATACATGTACCCACTCTGGCACTTGGTTTACAGTGCACTGATAGCAATACATAGACAATCTACGTAGGTGAAATGTTCTGTGGGTAAACTAATTCATTAGTTTTACTTCAGAAAAAAAAAGAACCTCACTCTATTGGATGAGCATCTCGGGACTAGACATAAAACTGAAAGCACACTGGAGTTTTTGAAGCTTCAGTCTCAATGAGGTGGTTCGTAATGAAATCTACTTGTACATTGTCGTACATGGCCACATGCATACTGACAATGCAAACAAAAGTATGGTATACAGAGAGTAAAAACAATATACAGTGTACACTTGTACATCCAGAATGTACAATGTATTACAATTGCACATCATACATTCATGGACAGACAATTTATACTGCAGGGAAAGCAAGGCAACATACAGTTTGTACATGTACGTTGTAACTATTCCAACCCCTTAACCCCCCAATCTTTGTTTTCCTCACAAAGTACAAATAAACAACCTCAACACAAAGTACAGTATCGGTATATATTGTCTGACCTTCAAGCAGGAGGGTTTAGTATCAATCAAACACTATACACTTGTAGTTGTACATGTACGCCTACAGCATGAGCATTGATCAAACTGATTGGTTGAATGATCATGGTCACATGACCTTGGCATCAACTAGTCTCTCTCCAGTCATATGTGACCCGCTACAACAAAAAGGTCCTAAAGTCGCGCACGGTCGAAGCCGTGAAAATCGAGTTTGAAGTCAGAGCATTAAAATTGGTCAAAACTTACGATTTTCTGATTTTGATATATTATTGGAGTCTAACATGTCTTCTATCATCTGTCGAAATTTTGAAGCAAAATGATCAAAGGAAAGACCAAAAAATGAGCCATGTTTTTTGCCGTTTCAACGAAGCAGAAACTGGTTCGAAAATTTGGATTGAGCGCCACAGATAGGTTCCACCTCTAACAACGACCACAGTGATCTCATTGGTCAGTTTGCTGCTTGCTGCTAACAGAAGCGTGAAGCTCGCACACTGCCCAGTCGACTAGTGCGTGCGGGCGGGGTGCGCTATGCTCAGCCGCTTCTCACATCCTGGTCACTGATTGGTTGGTGAGGAGACCGCCGACGCTGATGTGCTTGAATGAACTCTTCGGGGTTGCTAGGGCTTACCTTCTATTGTCCAGAGGTGAAAACTGACTTGCGTGTCCCTTGATCGCGATTGCGTCGAAAGGAAGACTTTTAGGGTGCTTTTCTCGAAACAGTGATTTTCCAGACGTCTCGACATGCTCTCTTTTAAACCGTATCCGGGCAATTACCCCGAGAGGGCAATTACCCCCCGGCTAAATACTGGTTAGTGGTAAGCTTAGAGTAACGATTAGGGTTAGGGTTAGGGTAAGGGTTAGGAGTTTGAGTTAGGGATAGGATTAGGTTCAGGATTAGGATTAGGATTAGGGCCAGGGGAAGGGTGCGGGGTAATTGCCCAGGGGGTAATTGCCCTAGACCCCTTTTAAACATCGATATCTCCGCAGCCGATTATTTTTATAAAATGTGTTATAAATCAATTTAAAGCAGAAAGATTAGGGCATTATATCATGCAATTTCCAAATAATCGACCTCGCCCGACTTTAGGATCATTTTGCTGTAGCGGGTCACATATTGTCACATGCTTGCTGACATTCCAATAGTGGCAAATTTTCTTTTGACTATAATATGAGTACAGTCAAGGGATTATTTTTTCCCATAATCACCCAAGGTGTACAGGACTATAGTAATGCTTTTTTTAAATGTCTGGACACAATAAATGTTTTCAATTTTTTTGCAGATGTACAACTGTATAGGCCTACAATCTACTTTACATGTAGGTACAGTGTACATATAGGCCCCTATACTGAAATGACAGTCTACGGATATTGTAAGGAATTTTCTTCTTCTTCTTCTTCTTCTTCTTCTTCTTAACTTTCTATTTGCTATACATTGTATGTTGGTTTCAACACGTAATACAAATATTACAGGAAGACAATGACCTGTATATTGGTATCATAACCTATAAACAAGAGAGGTCTGAACAAGACTGATATTTAAGAAGTGTGAATGTTTTCAGGTGGATAATTTCCCCCCCCCCCCCCACCCCACGAAAGGCTGAGCATTTTCTGTTGAAAGAAATGTTGCATTGCTAAAATCAATGAGGCAAGTTCTACATGGCTGCTGTTGTGGGTGTGTACAATTGTAGGCCATATATTGCATTGGGCATTAGCCAATAATGCCTGCATGCACAGAAGTAAATAAGGAGAGGAGGTCAATGTGTATCCAAGCTGTTTTTTTCTACACTGGCTTACCCCAACAGAGGTCAAATTATGAACTCAAAATGCAGGACTATACAAACTATAAATCCTTGCAGTGTACATAACAAACCTGTTTACTTTTTGGCTCTTCACGCATAAATGTACAGTATCAGTATCACAATGAATTTTTGTAGGAAACAGTCTGCACTTGAAGTACCGGGTATTTAAAGTGTTTGTATTGGATACTAAATTCATGTTCATGCTTGCTTGAGTAATTGAAAGTAACCCATCTAGTAAATAGAGAATACATTCTCATCAGTTAAAGGATTTGCATTGTTCATGGATACATGCTGATTAGATGACCTCCACTCACATGACCCAACATGACCTTGTTAAATTTATAGTAGTGAGAACAGCCCTGGCTATAACAAATTAATTCAAATTTTGCTGAAAAATGTTTGCTAGAAATTACTGATTCAAATCTAGACATGTGCGATATGTACAAGCTTATTTTCCTGAAAAAAAAAGCAACTTTATAATTCACATGTCAAAAAGTTATGTAACAGCACTGATATTTATTGCCTGAGCCCCATTCTTGCACTGTGACATAGCCATATTACAGCAAGTTTCATAATCTTTCACCCAATCATAAATCAAGGTGATACATTGTACACAAACTCTTTCAAGACTCTAGTAGGGCAATGAAGCAAACAGCCACAGAAGCTACAAATGTAATGGATGATTAAAAAAATAAAAAATAGAAGCCACAAGCACTAGATACCTTTAATACATGTACCCATGTCATGTGCTTTCCAGACTTCATAAAGAGAGAATAGGAATTGAGATGTCAGAACGTGACCAAAGGATTAAGCAGCATGCGCATGTACTTTGTACAATGTACACGGCATGTTATCCTGGGAGCCCTAAAAAGGCTTCATGTCTGTAATGACAATGCCTTAAGACTAAGAGTCTCTAGCAGTATTTTTCTTCTTTCTGTTTAAATTTTACTCTGTCAAATGTGCATGGGGCTGGCTGGTTCACCTCCCCCCCCCCCCATACATTGTGTACATGTGCAAACATGAAATATCCCTCATTTTATAGCATGTTGAGACAAAGTCACCCTCAATCAAAAAGTACTGGTATTATAATACACTCTTCTTTTGTTGACTTCCTCCAGTCCTGGAGAACTGCGTTTGATTCAGAGAAAGAAATTTTAGCGATACACTTGTCGTCATGTACTAATGTGGTCAGGAGTCAAGCCAAAGACAACAGACAAGAACTAAAAGAAAACAAAAGCAAAGAGCAGAAGAGATGAGGAAGACAGGAGTTTGATCATGTAGCAGGTATAAAGAGGTTTAAAAGTCATAGATGATCTGTAAGACTACAAACACATTTTTATGTGTGTCATTCAGTGGCAATGTTTCCAATGACCTGCAATCTGACTGTTTCTCTGTGATTTCTCGACTATTAAATTGGGAATACCAGCTTGTTGACATGTCTCTTTTAAATGATAATTCTATGATTGTACATGTTCGTGCATCTGTGCATAAAGCAGATAAGCTAATATTAAGGGTCAGGTAGTGAACAGTGGCAAGGAAAAAATGGGGGGGGGGGGGAACAGGCATAATGAAGTGTTTCCATAGTCTTAGATTGATATGTTTCAGTAATTCTCCAGTGCTATAATTTACATTGTACATACGGGGTAGTTCAGAAAGTAATTCATGTTAACATTTTGTTGTGAAACAGTAGTCCACAGCCTGGTCCTTTTCATTAGTCAACCATCCTTGCTGGGATAGCAATATTACCGTCATTCACTGCACTGTAATGGGAAATTTATTTCATATCTGTATGAAAAAACTCGCACCAAGGTTTGACCTCCACCTCCAGTGCCAAAATTCGACTGCACGCAAACGCAGCATGTAGAGTTCTAGCTACATAGCCGGCGGTCAAATTTTGATTGAATTACGGGCGGCTTGCTTGCATTACCAGAGAGAGACCTAGCTTTTATAATCAATAACAACCTTTCATTCAAAATTCATAAATTAGACCTCTCTAAAAATTTTCCTTCATTTTACTGTTTGTCTTTTTTGTTGGTACAGACAAATGAAATATTTCAGATCTAGATGTTGATTAAAAAAGCTCACATTTTGAAACTTACCTATCATTTGTGATTCCAAAATCACAAAATAACACACTTTGAACAGCATCCTCCACTGCTTGGTTTGTGTGGAGCAAGTATATGCATGATCTCCACAACACAGTCTGCGAATACATCGTTTACATTCAACGTGCTCTTAGCGGAGCTCTCATAGAACGGCACGCCCCATCGGTTGGCGAGGATCATCCCTTCGCTGGTGGGCACCTGACGCTCGTGCTCCAAGTCCGCCTTATTTCCAACAAGAACCATGGGGACCCTGTCTGTTCCTTTCACCCTCACTATCTGCTCCCGAATATTGAGAACATCTCCAAAGGATTGTTTACTCGTAACACTGTAAACAACAAGAAAACCCTGTCCATTTCTGATGTATAAATCTCTCATCGACGCGAACTGTTCCGTTCCAGCCGTATCCAAGATTTCCAAAATCGCCATTGTATTTTCGACCTCAATGGCTTTGCGGTAGAAATCCTCGATTGTGGGGTCGTATTTCTCCACAAAATTGCCCGAGACAAACTGGACAGTTAGGGCACTTTTACCCACACCTCCACTGCCAAGAACCACAACTTTGTATTCACGCATTTTGGATTAAATCCTTGCCCGAGACGAGAGGAAAGTAGGATAGATAGCGTGCGACAAGGGAAAGGCACGCCAAGTATACACAAGCTCGCTGATGTTTATAGTGTTGAAATGCCCGTGAGATTGCACAGCTGTACGTGGAAGCTCCTCACACAGTAGGCGGCTGTACAAGGCGATGGGCAAAGTTAGTGAACTGTAGCGATTGTCCCTCCAGAGTGCAAAGAAACTTTTTATGAAGAAGCTGCTGATGATATAAAGTTCCACGAATATAATCCACCGGAAAGTAGTATCGCAGTTGATATTTTCTTCATATATTATTAACTGTCCAGATTTCGGTAATGTTGTCGGTAAAATTCCGCCATAATTTAGAAGAAACGGCACTTTCAGATCCGGAAATCACGGCAACCCAGTCACATTCTTTGGGACGTACGTACGAACGCACGGCCACGGTTTTCACACTGAAAGCATGCTAGCATATAGCGCGAGCGAGGCTGCGAAATGCACAATGTGTACGTTCTGGAACCGTATTGAATGAGTGTTGTGCATGCATCAGACAGTTTCGTGCCGAGTTTTAGCTGCACAGCACAGAAAGCCGCCTATGTGTTTACAGTATGTGTATTATACATACACTGGTCGCGCGTGTGATCCTTTGCCCTCAGTCAACACGGTGGTACATGGAGTATACGTCGCATGCATGCAAGGCATATCAAAAGCAGGGTGGTGGCACGTCCCAAATCACAGGCATGGTGTACTGTATTTCTCTGTGTCGTTACAATGAAGCCATACTAAAAGAATTTATCATGCCTAAATGAAATTAATTATATCGGGTGTTTCTGTCGCTCTGAAGAGTGAGAATTAAAACAGGCAAATAATATATTCATATTATGTATTTGTTTTACGTTTTCTTGCAGCCGGATTTGCTTTGCTTATCGTGACGAGGACTTTCTCTATCAAAGTGGAGCTACTGAATGTGAAATGAAGTACGAGTAAACTTTAACTTTGAATATCATAGACCATTGTGCAAATTAAGTACCCGGTATAGACAGTTTTTGCATGGGCATGTAATAGCCGTCTGACGGTAAATTTACTTCCAAATATTGGGCATCTACTGAGTTGTAACCATTCATGATTGCGCCAAAATAAGGCGAAAATCAGAGGGTTCCCCTCCTTATCATTATTTTGGGAACTTTCTGTCGCGATGCGACATCCCTTTTGTTAGAGGGCGCTGTGCAATTTTCTGCTGTGATGAGACATCGAGTTTGGCTCTCCACCACACTGACCGAACTCCCTGGATGTACACATGACGTGAGTTCGTCCGCTAACGTCCGAAATTTTACGAATCGAGGAGTGGTTTGAGTGGGGTCCGAAACAGAACACGTCACGAGACTGAACAAACAAACGACCGCTAAGATGACGAGTCATTTTGGGATAATGTTAAGTCATTCAAATCATGGTAATAATCTCAGTCGTTTGACATTCAACCTGCTGTATTCATGCCAAACGCAATGGGAGACGCTGTGACTTCGCCCTACTGGGTGACGACAGCAATGACGGATAATAAAAGGTCACGTCTGTTCGTATCACCCACAACTCCCTTGGTTTCACAAGAATAAGCGATGAGAAAGATAGTCTCAAATAACTCAGTTCAATATTCAGGGCAAATCATCTTGTCCCAGTTTGATTTACAAGTAATTTGTCTGTGAATTCATGGGCGTCACCAGCATTTTTTCAAGGGGGGTGCGTTTTGACACTAAAATGTTTACGAGATTTTTTGGACAGACATTTGGAATATAGGAAGCTTTCAATCCCTAGACTTTTACTGTTTTTTTAGGGAAACCAAGCGGGGAAAGGGCACCGGCGTAGCTATAGGATTTCATCTTGGGGGGGGGGGGGGGAGGGGGGTTAGTATGCGAGGGAGCGAGCAAGGGTGGGGGGAGGGTGTGGAAGTGCCGGAGGGGGTTGTACCCCCTATAAATGGATTACGGAATGACGGTGTGAAACGACAAATTACTGGCAACGATATCAGGAGAATGGCATAATAATTAAATGCGAGAGAGCAAAGAGAGCGAGCTTGGAAATTTTGACATTTTACAGTCCAAAAACTGCCATTTAGAGCCATATTTTTTCGCTTTGGAAATAAAGGAGGGGTGGGGGGCGCAACGGGCGCAACTGCCGGTAATTACTTGCAGCAACATCAGGAGAATTGCATAACAATTAAATGAGAGCTTGAAAATTTTGACATTTTACAGTCCAAAAACTGCCGTTTGTATAGCCATATTTTTTTTTTTGCTTTGGAAATTAAGAGGGGGGCGCACCGGGCGCAACTGCTGGCAATTTAATACTGGCAGCAACATCAGGTGAATGGCATAACAATTAAATGCGAGCGGGCGAAGAGAGCGAGCTTGAAAATTTTGACATTTTACAGTCCCGAAACTGCCATTTGGAGCCATATTTTTTCGCTTTGGAAATAAAGGAGGGGTGGGGGCGCAACGGGCGCAACTGCCGGTAATTACTGGCAGCAACATCAGGAGAATTGCATAACAATTAAATGCGAGCGAGCGAGCGAGCGAGCTTGAAAATTTTGACATTTTACAGTCCAAAAACTGCCGTTTGTAGCCATCTTTTTTTGCTTTGGAAATTAAGGGGGGGGGGATCGCACCGGGCGCAACTGCTGGCAATTACTGGCAGCAACATCAGGTGAATGGCATAACAATTAAATGCGAGCGAGCGAAGAGAGCGAGCTTGGAAATTTTGACATTTTACAGTCCCAAAACTGCCATTTGTAGCCATATTTTTTCGCTTTGGAAATAAAGGAGGGGGGGGGGGGGGGCGCACCGGGCCCAACTGCTGGCAATTACTGGCAGCAACATCAGGAGAACTGCGTAACAATTAAATTCGAGCGAGCGAGGGAGCTTGAAAATTTTGACATTTTACAGTAAAAAACAAAAAACAAACAAACTGCCGTTGTGTAGCTATATTTCTTCGCTTTAGAATTTAAGGGGGCGCATCGGGCGCAACTGCTGGCAAATAATGGCAGCAATATCAGGAGAGCATAATGATTACATTCGAGCGAGCGGAACGAGCGAGCTTGAAAATTTTACATTTTACAGTCCAAAAACTGCCGTTCTTAGCCATATTTTTTCGTCTTGGAAATTAAGGGGGGGGGAGGGGCACCGGGCGGAACTGCTGGCAATTACTGGCAGCAACATCAGGTGAATTACATAACGATTAAATGCGAGCGAGCGAAGAGAGCGAGCTTGAAATTTTTACATTTTGCAGTCCAAAAACTGCCGTTCTTAGCCATATTTTTTCGCTTTGGAAATTAAGGGGGGGGCGCACGGGGCGCAACTGCAGGCCATTACTGGCAGCAACATCAGAAGAATGGCATAAACATTAAATGCGAGCGAACGGAGCGAGCGAGCTTGAAAACTTTGACATTTTACAGTCCCCAAACTGCCGTTTGTAGCTATATTTTTTTCGCTTTGGAAATCAAAGGGGGGGGGGGGGGGGGGGCGCACCAGGCGCAACTGCCGGCAATTACTGGCAGCAACTTCAGGAGAATGGCATTACGACTAAATGCGAGCGAGAGGAGCGAGCGAGCTTGAAAATTTTGACATTTTACTGTCCAAAAACTGTCGTTTGAAGCTATATTATTTTTTTTTTCACTTTGGAAATTAAAGGGGGAGGGGGGGGGGACGCCCGGTGCGCCCCTCCCACTGGATCCGCCACTGTAGTCAAGGGTGTGGGTTTATGTTCATGACTGGGGGAGCTATGACCAGCGAGGTGGCGTCGTGGAAAGGATGTCCAAAATCTGCACTTTAGAGCATTCCCTAAACTAATTGTGCGTGTTTGTTTGTGTGTGTGTATTATATACATGGAAAAGTTAGGATTTTCTTTTTATTGGCAATGCAAGACATTTAGTATGTAAAGCAACACTGCAAAATCAATGATCTAGCTTTGATATAACGAAGCGTGAGGTACAAAGGTGTACATTCTACATCACATTGCGCAACATTGTAGCGACTCTTCGTTCGGATGTACTGAGTACACTGCGCACATCCTGCTTATAATATGCAGAATGCCAACCAGGAGTCACGCTAAATCACAATCTTTTGTCGGGTTCGCGTTTTTTGAACAATGTTTCACACTATATATACCTATTTAATTATGGTTAAAAGAAATCATAGAAAAAATATCTTATTTCTTGATCACCCTTTCATTCAAAAAGCAGTTTACTAACACTTGAACTACTATTTCGGTAAGTTTGTTTGTTTGTTTGTTTGTTTGTTTGTTTGTTTGTTTGTTTTTTTGTTTTTACCAGCGGATTGGGAGGGGGCGCACCCCCCCCCCCCCTCCGTAGTTACGCCACTGCTTTTGGGTGAAATAATTGGACAGATTTCTTAAATTCTAACAAAAAAGTAAGAAAATCTTTTCATCGCGGGAATTATGATTATGTGGGGTGGGGCAAATGGTGCGCTTGCCTTCCAATATTTTTATGGGGGCAACATTTTTGTTTTCTTTCAAAAGCAAGAAAATCTTCTCATTACGGGAATTATTAATTATGGGGGGGGGGCAAAATTAAAATATGCTTGCCCCTCCAATATTTTTATGGGGGTAACATTTTGTTTTTCTGTCAAAAAAAAAAAAAGAAGAAAATCTTCTCGTCTCTGGAATTATGGAGGGGGGGGTGGGCAAAATGATATGCTTGCCCTCCATTTTTTTTTTCCATTTTTTTTTTTTTATGAGGCTAAGGCTCGCTCTTGGGCTGGCAATATGGATTGGTCAGAAGTAACGTACATAGACCCTACATACTTGTAAGTAGCACACGTACGTGCAAACGTGTATAAGTGCTCCGTATCGCACGGATGTACAGTACGGTCGATAAATAGTAAACACTGTAGAATACTAATAGATATGTATAAAATCAGTGCTGCCAGAACCAGGGGTGCGAATTGTTTTTGCCGACGATTTTTTTTTTTTTGTTTTTTTTTTGTGTGTGTCTCTGGTGCCAAATATAAAAAAAAAAATAGAAAAGAATAATTATTTAGCGTCCGGCGTTGAGGTCGCTCGCAGACTGTTTTTTTTTTTTTTTTTTTTTTTTTAAGGATCTGAAGGGGGGTGCGTTCGCACCCAACGCACCCCCCCTGGTGACGCCCATGGAATTAGCTTCCTCCGTGCTAATGTAG
This sequence comes from Diadema antillarum, assembly GCF_040938485.1. Lineage (NCBI taxonomy): Eukaryota > Metazoa > Echinodermata > Echinoidea > Diadematoida > Diadematidae > Diadema > Diadema antillarum. The sequence continues at coordinate 594,479 of NW_027271087.1, read as the reverse complement.
ACCTACTTGAAGTTCAGAAATAGGTAAGATGCAACCCTTATTATTACATTGTAGTCTCATTGGCACAATAAATGTACATTGATAAAGTACCTACCATTTTCTCTTCCTTTCTGCAATATGAAGCTCCACCCGTAAGTACATGTATAACTGAATTTTACCAGGGAGCTCAACATCGGCACCCTCTCGGCTTATTGCAGGTCGTGGTTCCAAATCTCAGGTGACGAGAACAACTGGCTGCCTTCGTCCACAATCAAGCCAATTTTGGAACCGACTAGGATAAGGCATAATTGTTCTCTGTATACGCTCCGGAAAAAACAAAGAGTCCTTTTCAACGGTGTCTCTTGCTTTCGTTCAAGAATAAAAAGTCGAAATGCTCTTGTAGTGTCTTGAAAGCGCGGAGCACTGCACAAAATACACCTATCAATCGCTTGTCTATTTTTATGGCCTACTGTCTTGGAGTTGGTTATATTGGTTGGTTATATTCTCTAACCGTCATTCAGGTCGTACAAAGTGATGTAGCAAGGTGTGGAATACATACCGCGTTTATAATGCATTCGATAATGAAGGCATAATTAGCATTCCATGTCTCACTAATGACAACCTTAAACCTGTCGGAGATTTGCCTGGCATGGCGACATGTGATAACTGTCATACCACTCATTCAGATGGTTTAAACTTTGTGGATGTCTGTTATAAGGCTGCATTCACATAGAAGTATTCGCTATTCGCTATTCGCTATTCGCTATTCGAGCACCGAATACACCATCACCCGCACCGTTAACTCACCATCCCATGCAGTGAGGATTTCTTCCTCCTACATCCCAGCAAATCTTATTAACAATTTCTAAACCGCATCAGAATGTCAGTCTACATGCTTATTTTTGCTAAAGGGCAAATCCAGACCAAAAGTGTCATTATTTCATAAACGAGTGACGGTATACGCTGCAAGAAAATCGAACAAGCTCGATTCCCACTTTGCTATACTTTTCGCAGCTATTCGTACTTTCGAATAGTGCCCTCCTATGTGAACCGGTGTGAGGAAATCCTATTGTTCGATTCAAGCTATTCGCGTGCCCTCGAAAAACGAGCCCGAATACCCGAAAAGTATACAATTGTACTTCTATGTGAACGCAGCCTATAAGAGATGAGAAAAATGACACATTGGCTGGCTTTAGTCGCCTTGAAACGTGCATATAATATTCTAGATTAGATATGAATGTATCAATAATTTTGTTTGATGTACTCTCTAAAAAAGAAAGAGTGAAAATGTTCACTCTTGAAGAAGTGAATAACAGAAAAGAGTGAGTTTCAAGTGAAATTAGAGTGATTTTGGAGTGAAAATGTTCATTTTCACTCATTTTTGAGTGACCTCAGGGATCACTCCAAGATTTTCGAGTGATCCCTGAGGTCACTCCAAAATGAGTGAAAATAGATATTTTCACTCAAAATTCACTCCAATTTCACTCAAAACTCACTCTTTTCTGTAATTTACTCCTTCAAGAGTGAACATTTTCACTCTTTCTTTTTTAGAGAGTAATAAGTATTGTTGTTCCGTCCTACCAGGGAGGTGGGATGCCATCATTGCTTGTAATTGTATACGATTGTGTATGTCTTTCTGGACAGTTGCGTGAGACACACTTCATACACACAGAGAGGTGGGGGAACCTAGAGGGGGATGTGTGGGGTGTGTGTGTGTGTGGGGGGGGGGGGGCTATACTGCGTCATTTGGATGTTTGTCGGTGTAAAACTATGATGTTTACACGGTATTGCTCTTTGCCATCCAAATCTAACGACTGGGCAATTCTTCTTTCTTTCTTCTTCTTTTTTAAAGAGTGTGAAAAACTGCCAATTTTCCGTCACAGATGTTCCCAACACCGACAGTCATCACTCAATACTCACTCTGTTTTTCTTTCAATATCACAGCTCCGAGACGAACTAGCTAGGTTTTGAATCCGTTCGATCTCAAAACTCCTTGGCCTATGAGCGCCAGGGACGGTCAAGCACAGCAGCCTTTTTGGTGGTGCAAAATATCCCATCTGGCTACTTAAGACGCAAAGACATTTCAAGGTATGTATTTTCAAGATAATACATGTAAACAATATTGTCAGTAACTCCACGCTTTCAATAATATTTCTGTAAAAAGTGTAACAGGGCAGCAGCTACTACTATACTCTGTCTTGCTTTGCTGTTGTGGACCACATTGCCCCGAGGAGCGGAGGAGTGTCACTATCTGCAATATGTACTGTCTTTGTGTATGGTGTACTGGTAGTATGGTTCGTAATCACTGATCTCGAAAGGGAATTCGATATCAGTGTTCGTAATGCTCCATGTGAAGCATTTTGATGAACTATGGAACGCGAAGTTCGTAAACCGAAGAATATGATACATTCTCTAGATAAGCCACGCTCTAAAATTGTGTATTTTGAAGATTCATGACTTACATATCCTTCATACTGCAAAACTTGGATTTTTTATATTCAAAACTCATTATCTGTGAATGTATCAGAGACGTTTGGTATAAACAGTAGTATTCACCATTATAACACCCGCATATGTAATGATTTTCATTTGTTCAAAGTTAATTTATTTCTTCTTACACAAAAAGATCTCTTCGTTTTAGCTTTCCCATTATTTGGAATTCCATACCAAGTGAGGTACGTTCATGCTCAAACTTACGATTATTCAAAAAAATCACCATTTCCTCCAGTTGTGCGTGATATGATGTGTGTTCTGTATAATTTAGATTTGTTGATTGTGCCTATATTATGCTGTGTGGATGGTTTTCCCCCCACACGGCCTCTTGAGACTTTTTGCTAAGTTCTTGGTTTATTTCACATTTCACATCGACTTTAAACAAAGGCGTAATTTCAGATTGTAAGAAAAAGATGATTAAGTGTATTGAATGCATTGTATTTGTTGTATTTTTTTTATATGAAATGGAAATAAATAAACGAAACGAAACGTAAACGAAACGAAACATCGACACACACACACACACAAACGCACACACAATTAGTATTACCGATCGGTAGCTCATGCAAAATAAATGACTTGAGGTTTCAAAAAAAATGGATTTATTTTTTTCTCATCGTAGACATATTACACATTGTATCACTATAAGGCCAAACTAAAAATAAGGCACATTGCTGATTGATTGACATGATTTTAGGCATTCCAGCCTAAAAAGGCCTTCATACATTGATAAATCTGTCCTGAATTCTACATAGGGCCTAATACAATCCTCTTTTCCTCTTTTTCCTTTACTGTGTTTTGTTTTTCTCTCTCTATCTTTCTCTTTACAAGAGAGGTTGCTTGTGTTTGTTTGTCCGTCTGTTTGTTTGTTTGCTTATATGTATAGGTCTGTATGTGTTGTACACCTTTTATATTATGTCTAGCTAATTGCTTTTTGATGTTATTTAGTCTTTTTGTCCACGAGGAGACTGCAAAATACAAGCTTAGCTTTTTCGCATGTCTCCTCCATTTCCTGCAACTTTAGTTTCAATTCAATTTTCATTGTTTACTTTGCTTTTGTGATGCGTAGTATTGTCAACTTCACGTATTTTCTTTGTTACTACATTGCATTGATGTTGTGTTATTTTGTGTATGAAAATGTTGTTGGAAATGAAATAAATGAAATGAAATGAAATCCGTTTCACCACAGCATCAGTTGTTACTAGGCCTATGGCAACAGTGTTATTATCTAAAGGCGAATACATCCTACATTATAACTACATTAAAGCACTGATCTGAAAGAAATTATTCACGACCCGTAGTTTCGTTATATCAGCTCTCAGTCTGTTGGCAATCGACAATCATTCATCGGCTGTTGTTGTCGTTGTTTCATTTCAAATGCTCGTCATCATCATCCTCGTCATCCACGAGTACAAAGTTTCAACACATGACCCATGTCATGCCGATGTCATTATCATAATGAGTGTTGAACGAAGCAAAAACTGTCATAGTTTATCAAATCAAAACCCATTACGAAGAAGTACATGTCCGCTGACGTCTTAAACTTAAAGAACTGGATGGTAGTATACATGACAATCTAACATCTTTAAAGGAAGCACCACAATGTGCGTTGCAAACGTCGTCTCCTCGTGTAATACTGCGTGAAAGCCTATTGCAACGTTGGGAGTATATTGCCATTATTGATGCGATGTACGAAGGAGAAAACACAAATCGTAGGGCTTTTGCTATGACATCATCATGTACCAATCCATACTACGATGACGTGACGTCTGAAATTGTCTTTGTTTCGTTCCGTGACATCACAATGAGACTTTGTCCATCACTCGTAAGACGGCATTCACGGCATTCATGAGCATGAACTATTCATCAGAGTCAATACCACAACGCCACGGCGGATTTCTTCGGCGAGTGGTTCTCTGCTATACTAGCTTCAGTGCAGTTAATGACAGAGCAAGGGCCATGGTTGCTAGAAGTGCACTCGGCGCTGTGGACCGACCTACCCGGTTGCACAAGTTTCCTTCGCAGCAGTACGTGCACGACCCGAACATCCGGCAGCCTGGTTCGCAATCCCTGAAGTTATGAACACACGACCTCTCGATCGACGAACCCGACACCACTTTCTATACATGGGACGAGGAAATGTAATTCAGGAAGAAAAAAAAAGTGAAAGAAGATGATGTGAATATGGCAATGACAATGAAGAAGGTTAAGTAAAAAAAGAATGAGGAGAATAAGAACAATAATGGCAAATACAAAGAAGACGACGAAGAAGAAGGAGGAGAAGAAGAAGAAGAAAGAAAGAAAGAAAGAAAAAGAAGAAGAAGAAGGAAAAAGAAGAAGAAGAAGAAGAAGAAGAAGAAACTTCTCTACGGAATTCAAAACAATGGTTTTAAAATTCAATGTACCTTACACATCCCCGAGCACTGGACGAGCTCAACCCCCACGCCGCTGGGGTCGAAATCCGTGCCGCACGCTCCACTATCTGCCACCTCAAAGGCGTTGGGGCTGTAGTAGCACGAGTAGCAGTCCTGCGTCAGATTGGACTGGCGCGCAATGACATCGGGCGGAGCGTCGTTGCAGTACGATCCCTCGCAGCAGAACGTGCAGTCCTCCTTGTCGTCGCAGTCGTTGCAGTCTTCCTCGCTGAGGGCGCACCCTCGCATGACTGTCGTCTGCTCCGAAATGTAGACATTCATCTGCGACGGAACACAGAAAAATCAAAACTGTAGATGATGGTGATGATGATGATGATGATGATGAATAGCATTTGGGGACGGGGTCATGTACCTTTGGAACATTCAAAGGTGCCCGGCACCCATGTCTTCAGATCAGAAGGTTCTGTTTTGTTTTGTTTTGTTTTGTTCAGATTTGTTGTTTTCGTTTTTGGCTATAGATAATCACTTCCCCTTTCTTAGAAGACAACGACTTTTTTCTAAATTCAAAGCGTAAGCGAAAGCGCTTGCACACACACACACACACACACACACACACACACAAATACACAAACACACACACATGCGCACAAAAACCTCACACACTTCATCAACTGATGAAAAGCATGTTTAAATTTACTAACACGCTTGGTCACAAGTCTTTCAAATCTAAACACACACGAACTTAAAGAAATGACAAACGCATCAAGTCCATAGTTTTGTTGGTACCTTGTCATAGCTTCTTTTTCTTCTGATAGCAGCGAATCTAGGGTGGTAATGGTTTCTCGAAATAAGACTTGATCGTTGCCAAACACTAAACGCACTGTTTGCAAAGCCCCTAGTGCGCCGTCAGATACATCAAGAAGGTGTAATACCTCCATGGGTATATAGGGCGCACAACACAACTGCGTACGACAGTCATCAGTCAGACGTATAGGACGTAATTGACTGACGAGTAATCCATCTATACACGGAGTATCTATGTTCAGCAACATTCTTGTAATATATTCTTTTGTTAAATCCCATGTACTTCATAGATCATTATCTGTATGACATGAGGGACTAACCCATCAAACACAATGAACACAGACTTCAGTCTATTAGTTTAGTAAAGGTGAGTCACATCGGAGACAAGATGACTAAGTTTACAACAAATAAACTGAGTTACACGGCACAAGTATCGAACAAGATCACAACAGTTTGAGAAAACGTTACCAAACATGGTCCCATTCATGTGCACCTCAAAATAAACGTCTCGGTCAGGTGACAATAACGTCATTTGCGCAAACACCATGTAGTGACAGGAAATAACCTTTTCTCCCTTAAATACAGGGAAAGTAACTCCTATGTCACGTTGAAGACATGTAAGTACTCACAAACTCACCTACTGTATCTTAGTTTATAGATATGAAAAAGGAAATCCCTCTTGAAACCTATAGGTATTAGGCCCTAATGGGACTCGGGAAAGGGGGAACGAACTGTTCAAATCACGTAACCGAGAAATCATTTGGTATTCACTGAATGTTTGTTATAATCAAAATTGCCGACCGTGCCATGCATGCCGACAGTGTCAAAAAAAAAAAATCGCAAATCTCCTAAAAGGTGTTGAATTTCTTAGATTGTGCTCAAGGAGCCACTAAACTGTCGACCTAGAATCGATACTTTCATTGATTATTGTTGCTGTATGATTGTGTCTTCCACATTTATTGGTAGTATTTGTCTGTTTGTTTTTGCCCATTATCATGATTATGAGGAATTCAGCTGCCGTTCATGATTTTTGATAAACCATTGCTACATTTCGTGATCTCCTCTGGGTTCATTCCCTCCATCAAATGGATGCATTTATGAGGACACCACCACGACCGACAACGAGTGACCAACTGACCTCGCACCTCGTGTCACACGTCGTCCGCACCGTCTTCTCCGGCGACGGGTCGACGCAGTCGCTGTCGTAGCTGCCGCAGTCGTAGCACCAGGTGCTATCCTCGAAGGTCTCCTCGGGAGCGACGTCGTTGCAGAGATCGTCGTCGCAGCAGTGCGTGCAGGCCTCCCATCCGACCACGGGATCGATGACGCACATGTCGGGGCAGAACTCGTCCTTGTAGCAGCCGCGGCTGATCTTCGTGGACTCGACAGTCCCGGAAGAGTAGTTTGAAACCTTTGTTTGGTTTTGTTTGACGAGAATAAGGTAGAGGAGAATGAGGTAGGAGGAGAGAATGGGGATGAGGAGAATGGGGTAGAGGTGGAATGGGTAGGGAGAATGGGTATAAGGGGGAGAATGGATTAGGGGTAGAATGGGGTAGGAGAGAATGGGGATGAGGAGAATGGGGTAGGGGTGGAATGGGTAGGGAGAAAATGGGGTAGGGGGAGAATGGGTTGGGGTAAGAAAGGGGTAGGGGCGGATTGGGTAGGGGTGGAATGGGTAAGGGAGAATGAGGAAGGAGTAGAATGGGGTAGGGGAGAATGGCGTAGGAAGAAAATGGGGTTACAGGAAGAAAGGGGTAGGGGAGGAGGGGTAGGGAGAATGGGTTAGGGGGAGAATGGGGTACGGGGAATGGGATAGGGGTGGAATGGGTAGGAGAGAATGGGGTAGGGAGAAAATGGGGTAGGGAGAAAGGGGTAGGGGAGGATGGGTTAGGGGAGAATGGGTTAGGGGGAGAATGGGGTAGGGGAGAATGGGATACGGGGAATGGGGTAGGGGAGGATGGTGTAGGGGAGAATGGGTTGGGGAGAATGGGGTAGCGGAATGGGGTAGAGGGAATGGGGTAGGGGAGAATGGGGTAGGGGAGAATGGTTTGGGGAGAATGGGGTAGCGGAATGGGGTAGGGGAGAATGGGGTAGGGGAGAATGGGGTAAGGGAATAGGAACAGGGAGAGGAACAGGGTGGGGGCATATGAAAAGAGAGGACGAAATGGGAGCGAAAAGAGAAGGAAAGTTATTATGGGAAGGGAAGGAAAACAAAGAACAACAGCGAGAAATTGCTAAGAACTGACCAACTGCATTTCCGAAACGAAACACCTTTTCTTCCTCCTGCCATGTCATTTTCGATAAACTGCTATGACTAACAACAACCTGTCAGCATTCGCCTTTTACACCAACTGTCGAGCATCTGTTTCTCGCTATAGAGCAAGTACCAGTGAAACCTTGCTTTAAGACAAGTCAAGAGTATCAGCGCAAGGACAGTTAAAGTGAAGAAAACGCTAAAATACTTCTTATCTAAACGTGACCACTGTATACCCCATATTTTTTAATGGTAAATAAGTTTGAAGGCAAGTTAACAGAGAGCTCCAAAAGGTGGTCATTTTGTGTTCACTATTTTCATTCATTCATTCATTTTCCATCACTAACAAAAGCATAAATATGATTTTTTTAATAAGTGTGCATGCATGTAACATTGTAGAGTGCTGCAAACGAAATTCATAAGTTTGTATTCAAATATTTTGAATATACAATAATGCTGGAAATGGGGAGGAATACCAAAGAAGCAATGCTTGTATAGGTTGCATCCATCAAACATAATTATACGAATTACATTACTATATATTACACATTAGAAGTGGAATCTTCGCGCGCTCATCAACTTACAAAGCAGGCGTGTTCACACTCCACGATCTCCATGCCATCAGACCATGCCGAAGAGGATGACGTCTCACCCGGGTGTAAACACGACAGGTCGGTGCTATTGCTTGGCCAAAACTCGCACTTGAAGCACTGAGTGGCAACGGACATGTGCAAGACACCTGATGGAATATATCAAGAAAGAGGTGGTAGGAAATAATGCTGAAAATAATGATGATAATAGCAATAGTGATAAAAGCCATAACAACAACAACAATAACGATGCCGATGATTATAACGATACTATGCTGCTATGATGATGACGATGATCATGATGATAATGATAATAATAATAATGATAATATTAATAACAATGATAATAATGATAATAATAAAATGATAACGATAAAAATGATGATAATTATGGTGATATGATAATAATGATGATAATAATAATAATAATAATAATAATAATAATAATGATAATAATGATAATGACAATGATGAAAAATAATAGTAATAAATTTATCATTAACAAAGAGAAAATCATAAATATCAGGACACTACCCCTACTGGATAGCGTTTCTTAGTGCTACGCCGTCGAGTAAGATATGCAGCATATAGGTATGATGTAGTCAATGGCAAGATATAAAGGCATATACTATAGGAGATAAGAATAGGTGAGACACATGGGCGCATGATATTACTCATTTCTGGTAAATTTATGTTGCATACCAGGAAGTCAGAACATGGCGATAATTTCTATTTTGGGCTATTTCCCCGGGAAACAAGTGTCCTATAGCATATTGCGCAACGATTTCCGTATAGTTGAATACAATGTAGTAGAATGTAGCATCAGTTTCGCAGCGTAAAGTTTGGAAGCGAGGCTACAGCAGGCGTTCTCCCATTTAAAGGGATGGTATCGTTTCGGTTGAGATGGGGCTTCCGGTTTCCAACCTTCTTATATGATGATTTTTGGAGATAATGAGAAACTGCTTGTGGAATATGAAAGAGCATGATTATAATTCCAAGAGGAAGTCAAAGTTTACTTGGTGAAAATTGGGTTTGAAATGGCTTAGATATCCAAAACAAAGATATCCTAATGAAAGGCTTTTATCAGGATCGCTTTATTTTTCTTTATTTTTGGATATCTCAGTGTCTGTTTTTTTTTTCAAAACTGATCTTTATCAAATGAACATTGAATTCCTCTTAGATTGTATGCTCTCTAAAATTTCATGCAGTGGTTTTTAACTATCTCGCAAAAAGCTAAAAGCTGAATTCTCATCTCAACCAATACTATACCATCCCTTTAAAGTGTAGCAAGACGACAATACACCTTCTCCTTCCGAATTACGGGCAAGGTTGACGAACGTATCCAAGCACAAGTTTGTGACTCAGACGTTCGGACACCTGTCTCACTAAACTTAAAAGTCTCCTCGCGCGTAGTCCATGTAGTGCACCATTCGTGCATGCAGGCACATTATACACAAAGTAAAGAAGATGTACTGTAAACTTCCCTATAAGAGGAGTTTATATACTTGTCTTCACGTTGAGATCCATCAAAAGATAAAGCGTGACTGTTATACTTTGTGTGTGATCTTCTTCTTTTAGATTGAGTAGATAAGTAAAAGTCTCTGTCTCGTAGCGCGTTCATGAATGGTTTGTGCTAACGAATACAACTGAATTTACTGTCAAATTATTATACTGACATATATAAAATCGATGACTCGTTTATTTTTCCTTACCTTTTCATTGTGTTTATTGATTAAAAAATTGCTACCTAATGAAAAATTAAGGTGCACCTTAACGCTGGAGGGATTTTTGTCACTTTTGTGGGGAATACCATCAGGAGTAACCCTACATTTTACTTATCTGTGAAAAGGTAATGCATCATTTGCTTTAAGTTTAATACAAAATTTGTATTTAAATTATAAGAATACATTTGCATTCTGTTAAGCGTTATACACACATAATAGAGATACACGTTAGGAATATAAATGTAGGCTACATACATGATAAACGAACTTTCATTGACGTTGATATTATATATTTCACATTAAAATTGAAATAAATTCGCATTTAAGGACCCCCCAAAAGAACATACACGCAGTCTTCTTGTTGCTCTTGTTGTATTGATTGTCGTTTCTAGTCTTTGTATTTAAAAATGCTCAATGTGCTTCAGATCGAGTATGAAGTATTATTGCAGGCATGTCAAGTCCACAGTGAAATAAAGCTTTATCTTTGAAGGGCGAAATAAATTGCAACAAAAGAGAACACGACGAAATAATGAAAAAAATATAGTAAAAACCAAAACAATTTGAAGCCTCCGATTCACAATAAGAATCGAAATCCATGCATTTATGAGAACCATGGGAATGTGAAATATTGTCTGGCTTTGGTTATTTAAGACATTAGAATGGTGAGAATCTAGAGCAAAACAATGCGCAATATACAATTTTAGCACAATCGACAGCACATTGTATACAGAATATAATATGCGAGTGAATGTATAATGGCATCGACTCAAAATACCGATGTCCTTTCACAAATCACATTGTGAATATATATGTATACAATGGACAATGACAGTGCAGACTATCATCAAGCAAAATGTGTCCTCAGAGGAAACAAGCTTATCAAAAATCATTGCTTGGCTCTTTTTGTGTCAAGTCTGGATTTCTTGTGTGTGTGTGTGTGTGTGTGCGTGTGTTTGTTGCTGTAGTGGCTGTTGTTTTTTTTATTTTGTTTTGTTTTGTTTTTGGATCCGCTGGCGCTTGAAATGACAGCGCAGCAAAATGCTATATATTGCAGCTACAAGTTGTATCATGTACTGTCGGCTGTACAACAGGGTTATGGAACATGATTAATTGTTGAAAGTATGCATCTCAAATTGTTTCTCACAACCCCTCATGATAATAATAATGATATTGCAAAACACTACATATTGGAAAATTTTCGCTTCATCATGGTCATGTGGGAGAAAGTGCATGGGACACTGTGCCATATAGTGGATAAGACTCTCGACTTTCAATTCCGAGATGCCGATTTCGAATCCCGCCAAGTGCTTGTACGTCCTTGGACAAGATGCTTTTACCCACCTCATCCCTCTCTAGTCATACCTATAAATGGGTAATACCTGGCAACGCTAATAATAATGATAATGGCAGAACCCTCTCGCAGGCCAGTGACAACACGACAGATGCTACCTGGATGAGTCGGATGACCATAAATACCATCCTCATTAATATTATCTTAAGTAATATACAAGAACGAAGGTTTCTTCCTGTCACTGTTTTTATTCGCAGGGGAAAGTCTGGAGAAGAATCGAAATCGATAGGGGATTGATAAACTTTGACAGAAGACAATGTCTGAGGGTCATTCTACAATCAACTCTCATTTCCTAGGAGACAATACTTTAATAATCATCTTCCAATATCTCTGTGATTAATATAATTTTCAGCAGATCAGTTTTTCCGATTGAAAAAAAGAAAAGAAAAAAAAGATGACGCGGAAACTTACCGTGACTATTACGTTACTTGCGTATATGCAATATTAATCTATTGTTTGCAAAACTGCCAATCTGGTACGTTGGCAAAACATCAGCAATGCTTGGGTGGGCCTACTTATCTCGTAATACTCATGGAAAGCGACATTTTACGTCGATGTAGGTCAATTTGTCAATTAGTTGCAATAAAAGTGACATTTTATTGGAAGATTTCAACACTGCCAGTTTGACTTGTGCGCACAACTGACATAGAGGTCTATTTGGGCCAATCTTTCTTTCTCGCAATAGCAGCGGGTATATTCACTTTATCATTCCAAACATTATCTCAATGCTGATGGCACCCAGTATAACAGCATGATTTCGATTCTAGTTCACGAAAACTGCGTGATATATATATATATATATATATATATATATATACATATATATATATATATATATATATATATATATATATTTGTATATCTGTACATTTTTGCCATCAGAGTCACACACATAAAAAGGTAACATTCAACCCATAAAACTTTCACTGATAATGATTGACGTATGGTATATATTTACGGAAAGATTCCAAGGATGCTGGTTTTTTAAATAGACATCTATTGTTTTAAGAAGCAAGATTAATGACGTAAGTAACGAAAATAATTATATTGAGTCATTCAATTAGTTCAAAGGGGGTGTCGTGGGCAAGATCTGGTAAGGCCCTATTTTCTATTTCCCTCTTTTTTTTATAACTCAGCATTTCCCCTCTTTAGTATACATCACGGAAGAATAGTGATTGTATTTTTGTTGTTGTGGAAAGGAGTGTTTAACAGTTACATAACGGGCTCAATTATGTCAGCTTTTTTTGTTTTCTGCAAACTTTTTTTTTTCTGCTGCCTTGGAACTGATTAGAAGACATAGCTGTCCAGATTAGTTCTAAAATAACTCACAATATTTCATCCGCCTTGAACGAAATCTTCTTCGTTTTCTATTTTTAATCATGGTACATTGCATCAATCAGCTAAGAAATTAGAATATAAGGCAAGCTACAATTATATGTATTAGGTCTCGCAGCGGTAGCATTGTACAAAGCTGCAACATAATTTCTTCCATAGAAGAGGAGTCAAAGACTGCCAAAATACAGAATCTATATTATATTTCATTAAAGCAGTGGCTAAAATGCATGAATATTTTGCTTTGATCTAAGCGTATAGCGTGATGATTGCTTGTAGAAGTCGTGCTATTCAGCATTCAAGTGATATTACGAGTCGATTTCTGACCGAAATTGGGTCACAACGCCATCGGGGAATGAAAACAACAACAAAAAAGAGTGCACTGGGAGTTTCTTATGCTTTTAGGTGAGCAAACCTGCCTTAGCGGCCATGTGCCATATGCGGCCACTAAAAAGAAAAGAAAAATCCCTCTATACATAAAAGAGACAAAAGCCATGCTAAAGGCCCTGTCTACAACGGCCACTTTTTCGCCTCCCTTTGGGTGGCGGCTATAGACAGGTTCGACTGTATATTGTATACCCGTGTAGTATAATCTTCCGCATCCTAATACAGTATAGCAGCATGATGGGAGAATCGTGAAGTTTGTTATTCCGCCGTGCTTATATGCTCCCACGTTCTAACCTTGCGCTAATCAATGACAGGATAAAGACTCTCCAATTGACCCACTTACCATAATAGCATCTGACAGATTCGTTTATGAAATGTTACATAGTCAAATATTACATAATATTGGGACCCTTTGGAGACATCCACAGTTTTGAAGTTTCACGTAATTATGTTATAAAATGTTTATGATCATCAATAAACGAGCTTACCGGCAGTGGCAGTTACCAAGTTGCAACAACTCACTACAATCACCTAACATTAGGAACACTGTCTCAGAAAATGCAAATTCACAAAACAGCCCACCTTTTATGATCTGACATCGAGCTTTTCTTTTGATAGAAAGTTAACAAGGATAGATATCCTAACTTATCTTTATTGCCTAATCTATTGTTTTTCATATTTTTCAAAGACTGCCTTTTGTTAAGACTATAATCATGATAATAAGCACACGTATAGCACTGATGATGATTATAATTATCAAACACGGAAAATACACGTCCCAAAAATGTAATACAACCATATATGAGACAATAATGTCTTGTTATAACAAGTCAAGTAAAAAAAAATGATAGCTAAACGTGACTGAATCCACCTTACAGCGAACTCAATGACTGTGCAGTATAGTATACACGTATATACCGCAGAATAATACTGAGTGAAAAATAAAAATCAAGCCAACAGCAATATACCCACGTTTTCCTTCTCTTATGTCAATTCTTTTTTTTTTTTTTTTTTTGCCAAACCTGGCGATGATTCATGAAAATGGGTTATCAGTTCTACCGTGATATCGACAGTTTATCTCTATAACAGCCATGAGAAATCAAGTATGATAAATTGTTAGTAAAATATTACTAGGGAAACTGCACCGATGACAGAACAATTTATTATCATTTTACAAATTAGGCCCTTGATACTTTTTAATTCACAAAATGTCGTCAACGGAAAGGGAGTTATATAGAGGCATATTATAATCACGCTGACAATTTCTTCGGATTCAAACCACGCTTGCATGACGTACACTGTAAAGATAATCAGAGTGTGATAAGACCATGTACTGCATGCCTGTAGACAACTGAGTCTTTCTCAATTAAAAAGCTAGGTGGTGTATGGATTCAATGTAGGCCACAGCCAAATGTCAGCTGTGGGAAATGAGTTCGAAATCGTCTTGAGCTGCCCATAAGCGAGAGGAAAAGAGTGATTACTACGACAAGCTCCCATGGCCGACCGTGATAATCTACTTGCCCCTATATCACCGCGGTGTACTTACGTGTCTGCAAGATTGACTACCCCCAGCCACGTCCCTATGCTTATCATCTACCTTGCTGAAAAATCCACAAAGTAATTAAGCGCGAACTTCCAGTCCGCAAAAACTTCGCGCGGAAAAGGTCAATAAAATACGACAATGTAACTAATAGCAACATTAAGATACGAAGCAGCGAACATGTTTTGAAGGAACCTCTCCCTGTGTCAGGGGGAAGGGTTTCAAAATTATTTTTCTGAGTTCGTTATTTTTTTTTCCCTCACTATTTCTTGATCGTGACAGCGTGCTCCTCTGGAGAGCTCACTTACCGGATAACATGATTCCTGTCCAGATTAACGCTGCTGCTGCGTACTTCCCAGATTTCGGATCCATTTTTGGACTGCGAACGGTGGTGATTCAGCCGATGGCAGGGGGCCTTGCCTCGCTACCCCCTCTCTCTCTGTCGCAGTCGGTTGTGGGACAGAAGTTCGTGCAAAGGGCGGAATACATGTCATTGACGTCACATTTGGGGCAATCCACTTACTTCCACAGCCGGAGAGCAGCCAGATCTCTGACATTTACTTGTCGCCAGCAGTTTAATTACTTGTAGTTGCGGGAAGAGTTCAAGAGGGTTACGACAACTCGGGATTTCTGGACAGTGCATCTTCAGAGGAGCGGGTCATCGTGTGCTCCGCACGTAGAAAATTATTTTCTCGATCATCCTGCGCTGAAAATCAGTGTGAGACGCGGGGTTTACATGGACTTCTTATAAAACATGCAAACCACCATCAACACTGGGTCATATGCGTCAATCAGAAACTTTATCTTGTAGGCTTGTCGCCATGCATCCGCAAGTGTTGTAAGAAGCGAAATGGCACTTTTCCTGTGTTGAGGGAAAGGGGTAACGCCGTTGGGGAGTATCCCCTTTCCGAGTCGAGTGTGTAGACTCTGCGGTCCAGGCGTTGCTTTGATAATCTTTCATTCTCACTTCATTCGAGTGTTCATGCTAGTCTGCAAATACTGCAAAAAACGACATGCCGCACCGGCCAGATAATACCCTTCTTTTGCTATTAATAGTTCAGTTTGTTGATTCCTAATGCAGGTCTTTGTGTAGATGTCGTTTTCCGACTGAAAATAGCGATGACTCCAAGAGATTCTATTTTGACTTCAGACCGACTCGTAGAAATTGTATTACACTCGTTGTTCTACCTCAGTACGAACTGAATTGTCTTCAGATTATTAATACATTCACATCCACACGGTGTGTGAGTAATCCTACAATATTTCTAAAGTTATTCATCGTAAAACAACTCGTGCACAAGTTTGTCTCGATCCGTTCTTTGAGTGTGTGAACATTCGTCGAAGGAAACGGGGTGAAGTGCGATCGTACTATGGCATACTAGGTTTCTTTGACACAATATGCTTAGGATGCCGCTATAATGACACGTAATATTATTATGCTCAACCTGTCTTGTTCAAAACAGAGCGAAAATAAATGTCTGCAAAAAGTACTTAAAAAAGTGCATTTAGGAACTTTTCATAATTCGACTTGTTAAATGTGTCTGCTGTACCGAGCATTCCATGTAATTTACCTGATTTGAAAACCAAATCATGAAAATAAATTTGAAATACTCGACCTGAAGACGTAGTGATTACGGAGTGAGAGAGTTATGATGTGCAGCGTGAAAATACGTGTGTAAATAAATTAATGTAGGCAACATACACGTATACAGTACGCGCACGGACACACATACGCCCATATTATAAACATGTGTATAATCAATCGATTGTTTAGTCATCTAACTGTATCATGAATTCATGTCCATAATATGTGTAGGGAGTCTAAGTGTCTAAATATCCATGAAACTTTGGAGTGATGAACAACTACTCGTATACAGTAACTGTTGTCCATTGATGAAAGCTATTATGTAATAAAAACACGTATTTTCCTTGCAAGTAATGTTATCTAGTTTCCCTGCAATGTTTTTGTTAATCGTATTACTAAAATAGAAACATGCAAATTATACTCGGGTTCGGGAAGGTGCATTCTATAATGTCTTTTATTATTCATATCAGAACTTTGGCAATGATTGACAGATGATAATACAATGTACTGACAGAATCTTGGTTTGGAAGGATTTTATGCGATGGTGTTATCCAAGCACTCTGAAGAAAAATTGTAGAAAACGCTGTTTTAAGATATGTGGCACGTATTTAGATAATCATTTCCTGATTTGGCCATATGATTATTCAAACGTTTAGGGTACCATGATTCAAAATAATCAGTCAAGTCAACATTATGCATCTGAAGTATTTCATTCGTAACAACAGATGGCGCTCTGTCTCGCTTGACCATTTCCCATTCTAAGTAATTGACCACACAATATGCAGTAGGTTGATCACTTGGCGTACCATAGTCTCCCACTCAACTTGAATGAACAACATAATAGATGGAAACTGATCTTTTAATACCTATAAAGACAGAGCAAATTCGTCAACGAAGACCCCTACATCGTGTTTGCAAATATTTCCAGGTAGGTGGGATACCTCTTATGATATCAATGTATCGTATATGATCGGTTACAGTAAACCCTTGTAAAATGACTCGTGTGTAGGTCTTGTGCAGTGGCCTTTTTTTTTCTTGCGTATCGCATGCCCCACATATTCAATATCGTGTCAGGAGAAAGTTTGCGCAAATAACATTGCACATGACATGAATAACAATTTAAATGAAGGAGGCGTACGCTGTCTTAAAAGTCTTGATATGCCAGACAGCCTGACGCCGCTTTTTGAAAATCATACGTTGTACTTGACGTAACCTGGTCCTAACTAGAATCTAGTAAATATTAAGTTTCTAATTCTATAAATTACACAGCTGAGCTGCTAGCTGCTACATGCAGATGCTACGTACAGGCACAGGCACAGCCCAGTCGCTCGGTGTATAGAAATTAGAATAGATCTAGACCCTATTATAATTCTAAATAGCGGTGCGTGCTACGCACGTACGGCGTCTGGTCGGGCTAACCTGGTCCCACAATAAATTTACTTAGCTCAATTGAGTATGCACTCGTGCAGTGTAATGAATGAGGCCATACAGTCTGTAGATCATAAATTGTGAATTGTGTGTGTTGTCCTCACCATTCGTCCCCAGCCGGCAGCCTAGGCCAAGGACATAAAAAGGGAGTACAATCAAAATGTAGTAGTGGCATGCAATGGTCATGGTCATGGGCCCCACTGCGCTGCACCGCCACCCACTGGCCGGCCCCACTGCACTGATCTCGACTCTAACGTTAGGAGTTGTCTAAAGAAGTCTAACATTAAACATTACATAAAGATCAGTGACAGTGTCCCCACTTAAGTGATTGCAATTCTCCTGGCTGCTCTATGACTATGTACTAACATGTTACATAGAATGTCATGTAGAATTGAAGGAACTGTGAGAAGACTAGAACTTCCAGCTGTTGTGAAGTGCAACGGGGCATCTTGAAACTTGAAAAGTAATCCCTGTTGCAGCTTTTTGTAGGAAGCTATACCGGGATGATACACATACACGTAACCGCACCAGCGACCCCAACCCATACTGAGTCGGGTTACAGCGCCCCGCGCCGGGGTTAACTTACACAGTGACATCAAAAGGCCAACGGACGGAGTGTATTTACAAATATGGCAAATGCAAAATGTATATTCAATTAGGTACAAACTCTATTAAAATTTGCTAGGTGGAAGTAAAGACCAAGCCGGTGGATTTTTGCGGCATCCTGGATCCTACTGGGGGACGTACACTTTTTTTTCACCTTCAGAGACAAGACAGCATCTTTGAATTTCAACTTGAGTTTTACATGTCAATAATGATTATAAAGATATCACAGTTCAGGGTGGAGACCATTTCTTTATCATGTGTGCAAATACTGCATGCAACTGTTGTCTGGCTTTTTACTGTGAAAAACTTGTTTAAAAAAGTGGGAAAAGGTTTGTCATCTTGGAGTTTTATGCACAGATGATTCTCACAAAGAAAGGAAAAAGAAATTTCTACCAGAAAGTAAGTACTTCAGAAGGGTGTTGTATGATTTCTTGCAAAACTTAATCTGCATTTCATTTTAAATCATGTTGTAAATCAACTTAAGAAGAGCTAAGTAGAGGTGCTGCTTCAGAGAGCTCTATTTGCAATAACATTATTATATAAAGTTTATGCACTTACAGTAAGTTATCATCTGTAACTTTGCTAGATATACTTTGAAGCTGAGCCACTGTTTTAGCCAGGTCTGGTATCTGAGGGACCACACCAAGTCCAGATTGCCTTAAGATTGGTACATATTCATTTTTGTACATATCATAATCACCGGGACCCCCCCCCCCCCCCCCCCCTCCCGAATGTTTGATTGTACTGCTAAAGTTATAAAACTTTCTTCTCACTTGCTTATTTTCAGATGCCAGAGTCTTCATTTTGATGACTTGGCTACAGAAGGCATATCTGGAGATTTGTAGATCAGTCACGCGCAACCCAAGATTTTCTATCAATAATGGCATTAATGCCAAAGAAGTGTGGGATCAGGGTTGATCCGCCAACACTGATCGTGACTTACATCGAAGAGGGGTCTGGCAAGAAGCGGCAGCGTTCGCTCCCTCTGCGCAAGTTCAACAAGCACTCCAACATCAAGAGCACCATCGAGGAGCTGAGCTCAAACCCCAAGCACCGGGAGCTCATTCAGCAGATCAGTCCACGCCAGCTGGAGAAGCTCCTCCGTGTCATCCAGGAGCGACAGGGTGGGATGCGCCTCGACGACGCCCTCAACAAGATCGGCGCTGACATGGGCATCGACCCCAACGAGAACCTCAACAAGCTCGATGACCGGGCGCTGAAGGAAAAGAAGGCCATTATGGACGAGACGTTTGAAAAGAACAGAAGGAAGCCCGGAGACCCCGATTTCCAATACGAAGTCGAGGTCGATTTCGACAAGGATGGTCCTCCGATTGAATCTAGTGGATGGGACTCGGAGGAGGATTCTGATCCTATGTTTTAGACATTGCTCATATCGCAGGCACCAGCTGATCAGCTGAAGAAAACAAATTGCAAAAAGAGTTGATATTATTTGCATAATTTGTATTTCCATTGCAATAAGGTGCAGGTATTCTTACGCGGTGCTCAGCCACATGTGAAAAGTCGGCAGTGATGTGAATTCTGAAATAATGCCAGATCATCATTGACTTTCTTTGATTCTGTCATGCAGATAACAAGCTTCACACTCTCTCTAGTATTTGAAGGCAGGTACTTATTTTGAAGCCTATACTGCACAGAATGCAGCTTTTGTGTCTGATAACCAATCCTAAACCAACTGTCATCTGTTAATTGCAAGGGAGAGAGGGAATTGGCATCTTGCTGCTTGTGGACATTCCAAGTACATGACATCCCTTGTGCTATTCACATTTTCTTTTAGTAATTAGTATTAAAAATATCATACATGTATCAAATGGAGTGCCAAACTTGCATTACCACTCAGTCAGGGGAGAATGAAAGTTTACAAGCCACCAAGCAAGATGGCTGAAATTATTTGCAAATTATAAATATGTGTTTTAGATTATTACAACAAGGTGCATAGATCTTTAAAATTCAGTCTGTTTTTTTTTTGACTGTTTTTACCTACCCTCTCATTGCATGAAGAAGCTGCTTATGAAATGAACTTTCAACTCACCCAAAACTGGTGCTTTTTGTTCTTGATGCTGATGCAACCAAAGTTCCAATCCTTTCCCAAATACTATATGATATTGGTAAATGATTATTAGTTCTGAAGCCAAACTTTCAAAAGTTGGCATGATCACACTCAAAAACACCTTCCTTTTGATTTTTGCCATATTTTATACTGTTTTATAGTTTTTCAAAATATGATATAGTGTCCAAAAAGGAATTAAAAAAAAACTTCAATTTTCTATTTTTGTTTATATGCTGTATATTTGTTTCTTTAAATGTTACCTTGCAATTGAGTTTGCCATGCATTGTAGATTATTGATTCAGGTATAATGATACAATGTATAAGTTGAGTTGAATAGAAGGATTCTAGTATGTATTAACATACACTGTATCTACATGTAGTACACATGAGTTGAGGTTTAACTTGAATTACATAGCCATACGCATGTCTGTCCAAATGAAAATGTGTCTTTGAGCACTTGTGTTAGTATCAGTATGGTCACAAGCTGAAATAGGCACAGTGTACTTAGAATCATTCCAAGGGCCCATTTTCACATATGTACAGTATACAAATATTGACTGCTCATGAGGATGATGGTGGAAATTATCATTCCCGAGGTGCTTTTCATACCGATCCTTCTATCACCCCGAGGCGTTAGCCGAGGGGTGATGGAAGGGTCGGTATGAAAAGCACCGAGGGAGTGATAATTTCCTCCACCATCCGAATACAGAGCAGTTAATATTTGTTTTATATACCTCATCCGCGTTTAAGACTTAACCAAGATCTAGGGCTAGACAAATACGAAGTAGTTGTAAATTAGGCCTAAACGTTAGCCCTAAAAATCAGGCCACAGCCTGCGCTTGCTTGCATGGTTTTCGTGCATTTCGTAGACTACCCAGTACGCACGGTACACTCACACGGCCTTCGGCGAGCTCCTGCATAAAATCATGGCAGTAAATTACAGTATACATCCAGTTTCCCGTCGCTCGTGTTTTAATTTGATATTTCCAACATGCTGAGATTTGTCTCTGCTTCGGGATCCTAAGAAATCCTAATTGCAAAGTGTACGATCTTTGATCCAGCTCACTTCAAATCACAGAGGAGCGCTCGATCACCATGCCAAGTTGAAACATGCCTGCTGTGCGATGATTTTGCATGCGTTTATACAATGCGCGTAGTGAACGTCTTTGGGTGGAGGGGTTGCGGACACCGCGCGCGAAGTCTAGTGTACTTGTTATGTGTACAAAAGTCGCGGAGGGTTTACAAATTCTATCACGAGGGTTTTGCCTTTCTATCACGAGGGTTTTGCCTTTCTATCACGAGGGTTTTGCCTTTCTATCACTTACATGAAAACCCTAAGGCAAGATAGACGGGACTACACCTTGTCACGTGATATACTTTTGACCAATCAGTGATACGAATCTCACTTATGAGGTATATAATATACGATGTAGACATCGATCATCGTATGTTTAGTGGTATCATCAGGAAATTGATACCACGGTACAGAGAAACCACTTTGGTGAAATGACAATGTTTATGCCAGAAGCGTATATGGATCTGAACTTCAATGAGTGTTGTTGCCAAAAGATGATTTGAATAAGTGAATTAATGGACAAGTGAGTTTATATGACAACATGTCATTAACGGATGAAATTCCTCTTATTGGTTTGGAAATATCACTTTTGTGTGTGTGTGTCCAAAATCTATGGTGAACAGGAAATTGCACAAAGTCCTAATATTTTCTGGAATTGAACAAAAGTACACAAAATCAGCTGCAGATTATGAATGCTACATGTAAAACTATGATTAAACTAAATTCGACTTTTGCCTGTGGGTTTAGCAATAATGTGTGCAATGTCTTTATGCTTGCACAAAATATCATTTGTTAAGAAAGAGGATAGTCAGAATGCTTCTCATACAACTATTTTCTAACTTCAAGTCATTGCCAAGTGGTACACATCACCTGCTGGTTTCTCTTGACAATGACTCTGTATTGAGAGCAAAATGTTTGTAAAATGTTCTGGTGAATATCCAGAATTCTTACAGGGTTTGAGGAAATTTGATTGTGAGCACCTCTAGGTTTGACATTGGACAAACATTTTTGTTGAATGTCAATCATATTTTGTGTATTTGATACATGTATGAAATTGAACACACATGTGCATTGTTAACTTCCACCCAGTACACAGCCCCAATATTCTAAGTGTGTTTGTGTATGTTCAAGCCATGTATTGCATCTCTAAGTATACAGTAGGCCTACATGAGGAACATCACAGTATGTTAAGGACAATCATTTGCCTGCTCCGGCATTGCCTTTTTCTTTGCACCTCTAGTTCCCAATATCTATCAAAAAAGCATCTAGTTTTGTTTTTATGTAATACTGGCTGTACTTCAAAATTCTAATTGGGTTACAGGTGCAACATTTACTATAATATTTTAAAATGTTATTGATATTATTGTTGTTAGTATTATTATTATTGTCATCATCATCATCATCATTTACAGCTAGAGAACCATTCTAAAATGCAGTATGTACAGTTGAACCTCTCGTATCCGGACAAGTCGGGACCGGGGCTCATCCGGATAAGGGATTTGACCGGATACGGGGGACTCAATGCTTTAGACACGTACATATACACTTTGTACATACACATGTACTGATGTAGCCCATTGTAGTACCACATGTAGTAATGTGTATACTGCAACCTTTTCATTGTTACACTCAGTAACAGACCCCAAAATAGAGGTTCGTGTTTGCAAGAATGAAATCATTTTCTTTTATAAATTCTTGGGATGATTTACCTAAATAATTATTAAGAAATGTATCAAGTACATGTAATTCATGTGTGTTTGTGTAGGAGTTCTCAAGGAGTTGGGAATCCCCCTTTCCTCCCGTAATTATTATTTAAAAAAATCACGGCGAGATTGCGTCTGTATAATAGAGAGATCCGGATAAAGGGAGGCCGGATAAGAGAGGTTCAACTGTACCTAATTTTATCACTGCTGCTAGTTCAGAGAAGTAAATAGTATGATAAACTATGGCTTGTTTTTTTATCTGATTTAAAAAGATTCATGGGATATAAAAACAGTTATTCTTTTGAGCACAGTTGTACTGCAGATAGGCACATTTATTCATGAGGGAATAGTTCATGTTTTGTTTGCATGTAATCAATGCTTTGTACATGCTATACAATACAATACTTTTTTGAGGAAGTGAGCACTCAGTAGCCTATGATGATGTAAATGCAAATCTCCTCTGTACCAAATGTCATGTTACCAGATATACATGTATTTTGCATACTATAATTGTAAGCAAATCACTAGATATTGTTTGTTCATGAGGAGTACAACGTACATGTACTCATTTACCACCTGTGTGATTGCACCATTCATGCTTTGAATAGTACTTGTGTGCAAGGATGTTTCCAGTGTAAGATAATTTGTACAAATGAGACATTGCCATGTATGTTGAAGAAAAGTGCAATAATGTGTAAATGTATTATAGAAGAGAATGTTATAATCTCTTGAACCTCGTTGAGATATTGTACAAGTAAAGATGTGTGCCATACAAGCATCAGTGACTTTTTGTGTGAAGCGAAACACCAGGTATAAACAGTGTTCATTAGATAACTTGATCGATCTGGTCCACTGGACTTAAATTGAAACTATTAAAGTAGCAGATTGTTTTATGTCTCATTACAGTCACTTGAGCTCTGACAGATGACGTTAATCCATAGCCTCCTAGAAGTGATGATTCCAAGGGGGATTAAACATAGCAACCAGGTCGCCAGTAGGAGAGGGGTTAATTCCCCAGTTGTCAAGATTGGTAACTCAATAAAAGAGAACAAAGAACTGTATGTATCAGATGATTTGATATCCAGGAATTCTGAGACTTCCGGCTGATTTTTGGACTTCGGTGCTTGAACATCTATAAATTGGTCATGTTGGGTATAATGGTACAGAGGTTCAGAATTTATAGTGATATGTTACAAAAAAAAAATGTTTTGGGGTCATCAGAGAATTGGTTTATCTGCTCTAAAACCACAATAAATTCCACAAACTATACAGATGGCACTATCGATTTATGTACTACATGATGTGAAATGAGAAAAATCATTTTATTATTGCTAAGAGCATTGGTGACTTAAAATGGTTATCGCGTCTAAAAAAAGATAAAAAAAATCAAAGGCCACTTAATGTAATGCTAATCCTTTTTTTACTTCTGTTGTGGGAAAAAAAAAATGAAGTGACAGCACGGTCTAGTAGCGAAAAATGTAATCACCTGAACTGTCATTGACCGACATTCACACTTACTAGATGCTGTTCATTTTAAGTAAAGTGCAAAATAATGTGTTATGTGGTAAATTTGCTCTCTTTGGGATTGCATTTTTTAAATGCATTTTTTTTTTTTTTTTGCTATTATGAAATATTTGGTCATGTTTGTTGTGTTTGTATTCTGATATAATATTCAAATTTGCAGTGGAACCAATTTCTTGCTTATTGTGTTGCACACACCTTATGCCATACTGGAAGCTTTTAGGAGTTTACCGTTCTGAGTGTATTGTGTTCTAGAGCGGAACACATGTTACTCTTTAGTGTTTGATGCAATGATATAAAATTTTCTGTTTTGATTGTATTCAGTGTTGATCATCCAGTATTTTCTCCCCAGGCACCTTGTATAAAGAAATACTCCTTAGCCTTTCCTTTTTGTACCCGGAGCAAATAGTTCGAAGTGATATTTTTATTTCTGATGAAATATAAACGCAAAAGATGCAGTAACTACTGGATTGTACCGTCTCTTTCTCAGCTAACTCAAGTGGTTGGATAGTCTTTTGTTTAGGTGTAGTTATGCGCATGAGGGCTAATGACCGATGTATGCCAGAGACTCCAACCCAAAACACCTTCTGATCTGGAGATTCTCCCGCCTGAAACCCCTAGCAAACAGGAGACTCAAAGTTGATGTGTGCAAAGCGCCAAGTTCCTAGGGTTTTAGATGCTCTCTGATGCTATCTAAGGCTTATTTTTTTCAACATACGATAGAAATAAGTAAGAAATCCTTTCCAGCGGGAGACAAAGAGCCAGGGCGGGAGAAATTAACTCTCAAGCGGGAGAACGGGAGATTTTGCAAAATTGGGTTTTCGGCGGGAGATCTCCCGTCGAAAACGGGAGAGTTGGAGTCTCTGGTATGCTGTGTGTGTTTCTGTGTGTGTGTGTGTGTGTGTGTGTGTGTGTGTGTGTGTGTGTGTGTGTGTGTGTGTGTGTGTGTGTGTGTGTGTGTGTGTGTGTGTGTGTGTGTGTGTGTGTGTGTTTGTGTATGATTGGACAAATGGATAAGTGAATGACTGCTAGACGAACAGACTCCGGGAAGGAGTCTGTATACACAAGCTAACATACATGGTGTACTAGTACTCCATGCAAGATGTAATATGATGTACATAATAATCATGAACATGTAGGAAATATACAATGGAAATTTAACACAGAGTCGTTTGACTTGCATAAACAACGATATGAAAGAAAAGTAATGATATGATATACAATATGCATGTCTATGCAGCAGTGATTACAATAACAATTGTAGTTAAGAAACGATTATGCAGAAGGATGCCATTATAAGCATTGCTTGAAAAGATGGCCGGCCTGAGGAAAAGATAGGGACGTACTAGATTCGTAACAATACAAATTCTGTCGAATTTATATGTAATTAATATCAAATTTATGTAATTTAATTTAATATAGAATTTATATATAATTTATATCAAATTCTGTAGAATGTATATGTAGAAGCTCTTGCTGCAAACACATGCATTTTATTTGACATTTCATTTGACATTTGTAGCCAAGCATCAATAAAATGGCCCGATACATTGACAATTTTGGCAGTCACAGAGCAGTTTAGGTTCACACAACATACCACTGTACTTGATACAATCATGTAGGTAAATACGTGCAATGTCACCCTGTTGCTAAATATTTGACTACAGCACCAAAAAAAAAAGTGTACATCGTAGAGTCCAGTGAAATTCTACATACTATAAAGCAGTTTCCCGAAAGGCAATACTCAACAACAAAAGGATATGTGTACATGTATGTGTTGTCCATCTTAGTGCAAGTACATGTATCACAATTTGATTATTTTGACTTCACAGATTGTTGTATGCCAGTAGTTCCTATATGATAGCTGGAGAGGGCAGTATACATGTATCTGTCCTGCGATTGACAATGTTTGCATAAAAGTATAGACAAAGATTCACCACATCCTTGACCGACACATGCATCACATGATAGTGTTTGTTATACAATGTAGTATGTAATTAATCTAACATGGAATCCAATGAGCACCTTGTAATGCTTGGACCAGTCATATGACTGTGATGTGTCACACATTTTTTGTTTGTTTGTTTTTGGTGTTTAGTTTTGTTTTGCTTTTTTGCTTCTTGCACACACACACACACAAAAAAAAAAACCCATATGAAGCAACAATTTACACTAAATGTTTGCATAATGTTTCCCTTCCTATAATAAACACTCGTAAGGGAGGGAGGGGAGTTACCTCAGTCTGTCAGAATTTTCAGTTATTTTATAAAGGAAGCAGACTTGACCAGAAAAAGAAGAAATACTGGCAGGGTGTCTCCTTTGTCTTAGAAGTCATGCTAGATTATCATATTCAACTGTACTTGCTACAACTGTATTACATGTATTTTCATACTTTCACAGGTAACACGGGTAATGAACATACAGGAAGATCTCCCTCTCTCGTGAAGTGTAGCCATATTTCATGGCATCTTTATCACATGGCCATGAACAAGAAATATTTTATATTGTCTTGGGACTCAGGATACCTCATGATATTATACTGGAACCGTCCAACATTCAAATGTTGATTGATTTCTGTCGTTATCAAGTACTGTTTGAATAGTCATAGCTTTCGGGTCTATTTTCACACTCTCCCTGTCTACATTGCCTTAATGTACTCTATCAACGAACAACTCGCCTCGGGGGTACACAGTATCATTCCATTAAAGGCACATGGTCCCCTTGGTTTAGTCAACTGCGTACGTGGGCGTACGACTCAAGTTTCCTATAGAGACCTATGCTATCGACTCCTCTTTAGCACTTACACTGTGACCTATTTCCCGAGTCCGAAGAAGTCCAATCCACTGTAGTCAGTGGTTTGATCACAGTTCGGCTCATGATTCGACTGAGGGGGATGGCAGCTTTAGCAAACTTCTTTTGTGATGTCATACTAAGAAGCACATATGCACGCACCCTGACTTTAAATACTACATGCTGTGTGATGCGCAGAGAAGACAACGAAGGGAACGTTTCCTAGCAACACCTACGCGCTTTACTCTTGATGACAGCTCAACTTCAGCATCTTCGTATCAGTGCTAATGGTGATTGGCACTATCATTCAAAAGCACCCTCTACACTACTGGGACCATGTGCCTTTAAGATTCATCTTCCTTTCCCTGACAATAAAACTAAACTAGTCTACAAAAGTCACAATTGACAACATTTCTGATGCTGACAAATCATTCAATTTAATCAATCAGATACAGAGGCACAATCATAAAGATCATAAAGGCATACACACATAACTTCATAAACATATGATCCAATACATGTATCCCACGTAAGTGCACATATATATTTTTCTGTGTAGTACTGCGAATTTGCGTCTCCACTAAAGACTAGATGTAGGTGCTCAGTGACCTCTGATATACTTTGAAAGATCTTGGCAATGTAATTTGTCTTGCCTCTATCCCTATTGCCCTACACAATTTTCAAGAACTGAAGCTGCAACACAGTATGCACTGTAGTACAAACATAACATAACATAGAAAGTTCTGTATTTCATGTGATAGACATAATACAATTTGAAATATAACTTGCTCTTTCATTAATCTGCGGTCATGATACAACCAAGGGACTCCAGAAATAAAAATTCAACAGTGTCAATGCCATACAGTAAGATAAACAGGCAGACTGTTTCAACAAGCAACAGCATTCTTTTGATAGGAAAATAAAAAGAGAACATTTGCCAAGGTGCAGAATCACTGGTATGTATCAAGTTGAACAAAAGAATTTCACATGTGACTTGAAATATTCCTTCATTTCTGGAGCAATACTGTAAAAGTTTTTATTTTCATAAATGTTGCACTGTTGGGCTACAAACTTAACATGCAAAAATATTGGGAACGTACAGGAATTTGTGCACTAGGCTTGCGATAGCTTAACCCACTGAGGACAATTCCCAATATAATTGGGCAGGTGTCTATGAGTGTTGTAGCAAATCAGCCCGTCTCAACGGGCTAGGTGTTAAATCACGAAAGAACATCTAGCAAAAATGTCTGTGGCCCCTTCATTTGCACAAATATCAGTATGCAAAAATAACAGCTTTTACACTACTTCTCCAACAATGTATTGCTGAGTTTACATAGTAAAATCACAGTTCGTTTTTATTCTGTATTCATTCATCTCCAACACCAAGCCTAAGATTCCTACATAAGGTTTCACATGGTGTCTCTAATTTGCTTTGAATGAACCATGATGCAACGTAGCGGTTTGCATACAAGTCTGGTCACTAAGCTTAAAAAGAAGAGAAACCAGCTCACACAAACTATAAGAGACTAGCAATGCTGGTATGTAGTTTACCAACAAAAGAAGTAAACATGGAGGGCAAAAACATGTTTGGTTTCCTTTACTTTGCAAGTTCGCTTTTGTTTAGATCACATATCATTTCAGTTATTGAAAGTCGAGCCCTATATCCTCTGCACCTCACGGAGTATGCTATACCTTTCCTGCATAAACATGTACATGTACCATGTAATATCTCCTTTCTAATTACCAATACTGATGAATAGTACCATACTTCAAGTGCTGTACAGAAGTGTAGTGTAAAAAACAAAACAAAAACACACTCAAACAAAATAGATGATGAAATGAGTGTCACTTCACTGCTGCCAATACATGTATGACAGAGTACTCCAACTACCCTGCAATACCCTAGAGAGGGGGAAAGACGACTACTAAAGTTTGTGATGTCACATATGAAGAACATAAAAGGAAAATATACAGAAAATTCAACACATTTTCACTTTTCTTGCAGAATGACAGGGACATCCATGTCATAAAGTATAGCTTTAGAAAACAACCAAAAACAACTTGGATTTGGGATCATAACAGGTAAAATGAATCACATGCTTATCAGCCTACTGCTTTAATGCTATCTTGGACCATGCATGAACACACGAAACAATGCTGAAGAAAGACCTCTTTAAAACACAAAAACATGAACTTGTAGACAAAATGGAATTACACATTAAAGGGATCGTACAGTTTTGGT
The DNA here is from genome assembly GCF_040938485.1 of Diadema antillarum. Classification (NCBI taxonomy): domain Eukaryota; kingdom Metazoa; phylum Echinodermata; class Echinoidea; order Diadematoida; family Diadematidae; genus Diadema; species Diadema antillarum. Next base: position 564,632 of record NW_027271087.1, on the reverse strand, counting down.
TGAGACCTAATTTCAGGTTTCTAACATTTTTTGGTGAGATAATGAGTAACCTCTTGTGAAATATGAAGGAGCATGTAATTCTATGAGGAATTCAACTTTTATTTGATGGAAATTGGTTTTGAAATGGCAGAGATATCCAAAAAAGAGCGATTCTAATAAAGTGTGGGACCCACACTTTATTACGATCGCTTTGTTTTTCTTTGTTTTTGGATGATTCAGTCATTCCAAACCCAATTTTCATCAAATAAACTTTGAATTCCTCTTAAAATGGTATGCTCTGTACTATATCATAAGTGTTTTCTTGGTATCTCGCAAAAAGTTAAAAGCCCAATTCTCATCTCACCAATACTGTATCACCCCTTTAACACTACAAATACAGTTCAATCAGAGGCAGATGTGTCGAAAATGGTGTCAAAGAAGGATTTTATGAAAGTCTTTGAGCCAATCATACATGCATACCACTCACTTCTGGCATAGAATGAAATAAAAAGAGACCAGGGCCCTGTTTTATCAAAAGATATAATCGATTTTAAATTTCCTTAACACACAGGCTGCCACAGGCTTATGATAAAAATCAACTTTATAATCAATTTTAACTCTTCATAAAACAATGCCCTGTTCTTCAAAATATCTGCAAAATTCCAGAAAATTAACAAAACCAGAACTACTAAAGCTTACAGCATGTCATTCTGAGTTTATTGGGGTAAAAAAGAAACGAGAATTCCAAAATGTGCAACTACTAGTACTTTAATACCATGAAAACATAAAGAAATTCGGTGGAGCTGATTAAGGAAGGCTGTGGTCCGTGCTTACGTGAATGAAAAATCACACTCCCCTGAACGTGACATCACCCCACTAGGTACAGTAATAAATCAATCTGTCATTGCCATATCACCTGACAGTGAGGCTTCTCACTACTACTGAGATGAGGGAGCTTTCGCAATGCAACACAGCGAGCTGTGTGACGTGGGAATCAACCAACGGAAAGCAACAAATCTTAGTCTTTGAGCTGTCGTGCCTTTCTCCGAGCACTTTCACAGATACATGATGCGATAACTCAATTGAGTTGCAAATTTCCCAGATGCAAAGGTGTGTATGACATCCCAATCCTTCACCTAAATTAGAGGTTCTACCACAGCCCTAGTTTGGGTGACAATGATTGCCGAATCAAGGAGGTGTAGAAGTTCAAGCTCATTACCACGACAACTCCCAAAATTTACGCACCATGTACACAATCTAAAGTCAGGGCTGCCACTGCGAAATCTCCCTCTGAAAACACCAAGTACAGGGGGGCATTTCATGAAGCGTTTAGGTCGGATATTTTTCTGACAAACTGTTATAAGCTACTGAAATCCTTGCATCTGATTGGCTGAGAGCAATTATGTCTGACAAATTTGTCGCACAAAATGCTTCATGAAATGCCCCCCAGGATGAATATGCTCCATTTTGGGCACTACAATCTGGAATGGCACACATGCACCAGGGAGGTGGAAGAGGCCCCCTGCATGCACACTTTCTGGCTAGAGATATGAGTATACTCTTGCTCAGAGTTGGCAAAGATTTGGTTTGGATATTTTGTGGCGGTGAGATGAAAGTGTTGCATGACCATCTGAACAGGTTTGCTGAGAACAGATCCCGGCCCCCCTTTTCCTGGAGATGGCTCTGTGATCATGTGGCATCTGCCTTTCTACTTCAACTTCTCTACTTTCTCTTTCACCACACACCAGGTAGCCCGAGAATCTACCTGAACCTTGTGGACTCCAGTAATCTTAGTTGTATCTGTGACCTTCTTTTCAATACTAAAGTAGCAATAAAATTTTTGTTTCAAATGATGGCAATATCAATGATGATGCTAGTAATGATGACAGAGTACAGGAAGGATTGAATAAAAAATTCCCGTCTACCTTGCTTTAGTTTACCATATGCTAGTGAACATCATACATGTATCACCTAAAGCTCTTGATTTTCCCTTTTATACAGGGGGATAGGAAATATGAAATGTCCACGAAAACATATCAAATGAGATTGACTTCATATATGTTATACGTCTTTGGACAAATTATCCTACATGCCATATGCTAGTGAACATACATGTATCACCTAGAGCTCTTGATTTTCCCTTTTATACAGGGGATAGGAAATATGAAATGTCCACTAAAACATGTGTTTGAAGAGAAAAATGCTTCAGAAAAAGGTGAAATCTTCATCGAATCTATTTTAATGTCTTGACATAATCACATGATCCCATCCTCCTACCATTCTGAATCCTACAACTCCTCCTCTTCCAATACACACCCCTATCTACTCAATCAAAATATTACTTCTCCTTTTACAGTACTATTCCTCCATCACGTCTTCCTCTTCTCACTGTCCTCTCCTCCTACTCATTCAAGCCTACAAGTTTCAGGCTCAGATCCCACAGCTTCCTGGCATCGTCATCATTCTGAGCAGCTTTGGAAGGCACCTTGACGGCACAGTCACTGAAAGAAAGCAAGCACAGACAGAGATAGCATATTAGACGATAAGGCCTGAATTCACAATGGTGGTACAATCTTTGTCCATGGTTTAAACCATTGACAAAGACCGTACTTTTGTATTGGGTGCCGATTGTCGCATGGCCTATTTGTTACAAAATCAGTCATTTCGTCGACGAAATGTTAACATTTTGTAACGAAATAGGCCATGCGACACTTGGCGCCCCATACAAACTATGGTCTTTGTCCATTGTTTGAACCTGAATGTCAGCATGGCCACTGGTATGCTTCCACAGGGGCGGATCCAACTTTTTGCAAAGGAAGGGGGGAGGGGGTTCATCCAATCACAATGGGTCATGATATGCAAACAAAAACAAAGAAACTTGAAATGACTGGTATGCCTTGGCCATAATGCATTCAAGATTCTCCTAATAGGTCTATAGTGCACTGTACGTCTTGACAATGTGTGATGACAAGTTTCACACAATTGGGAAAATATCAAAATGATGTGTTTGTCACAAACGTGTTGAATGTTCACTTTCCTTGAAATACCTGTAGGTTTGATTGGATGAATGGCTATCTTTTCTAAGAGAGCATGTTTTTGGGCATTTGAGGATTTTTAATTGACTTTTGACCATTTTATAGGTTTACGCATTGAGTAATTTTCAAGGTATGGAGAAAAAGTATTAAATAGTAAATTGTTAGCATTTTAACCTGGCCTTTGACCCTTGCCCTTTGACCCTATGACCCTACATAATAATATGCATTATTGTCGACACAAACTGTTGTCTATTTGTTAGGCAACTCTAAACCACTCCAAGGCCTTTCCATGGAAGAGTGGAGAGGGAGAAGATTAATGAGAAGACTACTCACAAACAGGAGACTTTACTGCACAGAAAATCAGGTCAAAAGCTACCAGTGACAACAGATTTTATGACAATCATCATATCTGGTAAGCTGTCCTACTAGAAAGATTACTCTTGCAAAGAAACACAATGCAAATTGTCAAATTATTGTGGCATACTATTCTGTCAACCAACCAACCAACCAACCAAATATCTCGTATTGAGATCTTAAGTTTAACATCAATTTCAGAATAGAAATATATTGGGGGACAAAACTGTTGAGATCTCATTAAAATCGTTGTGACAATAGGGAAGTTATGGAGTGGTGAAGTTTCATGTTGCGACGAAACAAAGACAGTACGGTACACGTTGGAAGCTTTTGAGTGCTCCTCTGGCGTGGGTACAGCAAAGTGTGGCATACCGTAAAACAAGGAATGTTCACGTACACTTTAATTTCGCGAATTTTGTGAGAGCCAAGATTCGCAAAATTAGAATTCATGCGAAAGCTCTTTATCATACTATATGCACTGAATGGTAGAGGCAACTCGTGAAAATTTTCATGTCGCCAAAAAAGACCGTTGGCTCCAATGCACAAAAATTTTATGCCGCAAAAATATTGTGTTTTACAGTACGGTACTTTGAGTGTTCTAACAATTTTCTAACACGCCTCTGGAACGGGCACAGCACTATGGTACGATATGCTTTAAAAGAATGGGCTCGTTCAAACCCAGTGCCCCAGATGTGTGCCATAGATGTGGGTTCTCACCTGTAGTAGAGGCCTGTTTCCCCGTCAGTCTTCTCATCCACACAGCAGTAGATGCTGGTTTGGGCCCCTTGCTCTGAGGTCTTGGAAAACAGCCGTACGATGGGATGCAAGGGCTTGAAGAACACTGTGTAGGTGCCGAGGTGGCGGGCCAGATCCGTGTCAACTCCACCAGGATGAACAGCATACGATGTGACTCCAGTCCCTTGAATTGCATTGGGAAGAATCAGGAAAGCAGAGTCCACACAAACAATATTTAAGGGATACACCATAAAAATACACTAACATTTCTGAATGAACTACAGTAAATGTCTTTATCTTCATAGGATATTTAGAACTGAGTCACATAATAAAAAGAAAAAGAAATAGCAAAATTTTAGAATTACACCACACAATTGCTGACTCACATGTGTTCATCCAATCCACTAGAAAAGACAGAATTAGATTTGACATTTCCAAGCATAAAAGTCTATGTACTGCCTGATTGCCCTGAAATTCAAACATAGATTTATGTAACAATTAAATTTTGAAGAGTAAACAGACTTGCAAAAATCTTGTAAACTGTTCATCAGATTTTGCCAGTAACATCAGCTACAAAGTAGCTGTTAGTCAACTATTGCCAGACCCAGAACCAAGTTACAACAGTCATGAACTGCCTGTTTGTACTGTGCGCATAGCATCCCGCAGTGGAGCTACTACACTTTGGGTATACGATTCAGCCCCATCATAAAGTGCATAGCATATCGTAAAGATACTGTCACAAGTTTTAGAATAGTGGAAAAATGAGCAAAGAAAATGGGATTCCATCTGGAATTTTTTTGAATACAAGCAAACCAGAGTAGTGTAAAATCTGTGAAAATATCTGTAAGTTACCAAGTATGAAATGATTTGATATCATGTCATCTAGATTCAAAAGATAATAGTTAAATAAGCAAAACATTTTGCAAAAATATTGGCTGCAAACAAAAGGATCAGATACCCCCTCACAGATATAGAAAATGATGACCAACAAATGAACATTACATTAGTGTTTCAAGTCAGTTTAGTCCTAACATTTTTATTCAAAGATTTAAATACCAATAACATAAAACAAGTGGGAGCACACAGCTTGAGTTGTTAATATTTGACTGCCATTGCATATTTTGTTTGATGTGAGTTCTGGGGTGGGGGTATATATTTGAATATCTATGAATTCATCCCAATCCCCAGTCAGAGAGTTATGAAAGCTGAGAATTTTACGAGCTAAGACCAAGTGACCTACCAGCAAGACGTCTTGCCAGCTCCCTCGTGAAGAGGACGTTGGCGAGCTTGCTCCGGCCGTAGGCGGCCATTGCCTCGTAGTTCTTCGTCATCATCATGTCGTCAAAGTCCATCCTGCCAAACTGGTGGCCGAGAGAGGACACGTTGATGATGCGGGACGGGGCGGAGGCCTTGAGGAGGTCCAGGAGGAGAAGGGTCAGCAGGAAGTGGCCCAGGTGGTTGACCCCAAACTGCATCTCGAATCCATCCTCCGTCTGCCACTGCGGACACATCATGATGCCTGAGGTCAGGGTAGACATGACACCGGACAACAGATTGGAAGAATGGGAATGTCGGATGGGATCATACACAAAATAATGGTGAATGCATTATATTGAAATCCTAATAAAAGCATTATGCAACAACCTCATTGCTGTGCTTTCTAGTACTTAACACTTACGGGGGGTCTTAAGCACATAAATGCCAACCAGCATAGTTTACAACAGCAGAGGTGATTTTGTTCTACTTAATGAAGTTAACTTGCATATGGTGTGGAATATCACTCGACCATTTGAGTGGTCTGAGTGCCGACTGGTGAAGAAAATCCCCTAGTATTGGACAAAGTGTCCCAACTCGCTGGGACAGAAAGGTTTAAATGCTAACAAAAACAAGCGACCAAGTCATTTAATGACCCAACTCTCACCCTAAAGACCCTTATGCCATCCTATTGAGAGGGGGAGAGAGAGAGGATGCCTATATATTATATATAAATATATGTCTGAGCAATATCATTGACAAAGTTTACTTCAGTGGTTGATTAAACAGATCTTACAGAAAATCTAGGATCAAGAGGGAGGATGTAGAGTGGTTAAAGTTTGCTGGCCGGACAACAACCATAAGAATAAGGTTAAGAACAGGGGTAATGCTGTCATCCCACTATACATGTATGTACCAGCGTTATTGAGGAGGATTTCAACGTGCTTCTCCTCCCTCAAGATCTCCTCAGCAAATTGCCGGATTGATTTCATAGAGGCAAGGTCCAGCTTCTTGACCACCACATCCTTGTTCCCGGATTCTTTGATGACCCACAGCTGGGCTTCTTCTGCCTTCTTGAGGTCTCGGCAAGCCATGATAACTCGGGCACCTGGTGCAAATATTGGGGGGGGGGGGGGGTGTGTGGTAAGAAAACAAACTTGTAATCTTTGCATTGTCATGATAAAAAAAAATAGAATACAATATTTTGATCTAATTCCAGCTTTCTAGTGACTACTACACCAATCTAACGTACTGACTACTGACAAAGATTAAAACAAAATCAATCTGTGTACTGAATCATACCTACCCATCAAAATTCCTGGATTCACATCTTGACAATCTTTCAAGAAAATATCCTTTGATATAAACTGGTCTGAAATTGTCTGTATGACTATACATGTACAATCACAAAGAATTACAACTGATGTTAAGCTCAGTTACTGAAAGGACTAACAGCACATAATACAGAATGAAGTCACAATTAATAGCATGCCTCTATAACATAGGGCCTACACACATGAACCCCACGGTACACAGACCTCTACAAAAAATTTGAGTATATACTACAAGTGGCATCTACAATCAAGTAATTCAAGAACATATCTAGAAATACTGGCCTATAAGAATAGTTATAGAAAGACTCCAGCCCCTAAGACCATTACACAGCTCAGTCACAAAAGTCTACAAATTAAAATGTAGATTAATCAATCCAGAGAAAACATTCAGATAACATGAACGCCAGATATTAAAGGGACTGCACAGTCCTGGTCGAGGTGAGGATTTAGCTTTTTAACGTTTTGCGAGATATTCAGAAACCACTCTCTGAGATGTCAAAAAGCATGCAATTCTAAGGGGTATCAAAAGTTTATTTGATGAAAATCCTCTTTGAAATGGCCGAGATATCCAAAAAACAAGGTGAAACAAAGAGATCCTAATAAAAGGTGTGGCCTGTCGCCTTTTATTATTATCACTTTTTGGGATATCTCAGCCATTTGAAAACCAATTTTCATCAAACAAACGTTGAATCCTTCTTAAAATTACATGCTCTTTCATATTTCATAAGAGGTTTCTCATTATCTCACTTAGGAATGTTATAAACCTGAATCCCCACCATAGTCCTCAACCAGTACTGTACAGTTCCTTTAAAGACCCTGTAGAAAGGGGATCCGTGGGGCAGGAAGGATAGCCCAGCTCTGATATAGTTAAGATTACCTGTTCTGAACCAAGCACAGCTTTATCAGTGATCTCTGTTTAAGTACATACACAGCCCAAAAATCTCAACTGGAGTGAACAGTTATGGATGAGCCCATACTTTTGATGCACATATTTGCTGACCTTTTTTTTTTCACTATTTGTGATTTTCGAATGTACCCCAGTGGGCAGCAAATGAATCGAGCCACCCATGAATCCCCTGCTACCTGGTCTTTAAAGGACAAGTCCACCTTCATATGTGGATGGAATGAATGCAGCAATGTTAGGAGAACAGATCAGTGAAAGTTTGGGGAAAATCGGACAATCCGTTCAACAGTGATGAATGTTTAAAGTGTCTGCGCAGTCACTGCTGGATGAGAAGACTACTACAGTGTATGATGTCGCATGCGTAGAATAATATGGAAAAGAGAATTTCACCAAACTTTATTTCTTGAAGAAAGTGCACATTTCCTAGACATGTCATATGACATATGTTAAGGGTGATATAATTTCCCCTGCCTTCTGAAAGTCAAGCGTTCTTTCATGTAAGAAAAGTAACAATATGTTGAATTTTCTTTATATCATTCTAAACATGTGACATCACAAGCTGTAGTAGTCTTCTCATCCAGCAGTGACTGAGCAAGTGCTGAAAAATTCATAAAGTTCTGTTGAACAGATTGTCTGATTTTCCTCAAACTCTCACTGATGAGTTCTACTGATTGCTCCATCACTCAATCCACATGTCAGTGAAGGTAGACTTGTCCTTTAATCTGAAAGTAGGGCTCAATGCTGACCTCTCTGTGCCAGATCCTTTGCACTCTCCTTCCCGATGCCCGTGTTGCAGCCAGTGATTATGACCGTCCTGCCGTCGAGTCGTGCCTTGCTGTAACAGCGCCCTCCTTGGAGCCATCGCCTCAACACCAGTCCCAAGACCACAAGACCTACAAAGTGTACATGAAGTAGAACCCAGTGGACGAGATCTAATATTAGTCCTATCCATTCATAACAATGAATAACAGCATGGCAGACAACATAGAAATACTCCTATCTGTCTAACTACATAATTATCAAGGCAACATTCGTGCCTCATTGCACAAAATAATGGTAACTGTGCAATTAATGGTAACTTTGCAATCAATGGTAACCATTGGTATTTTTTTTGGCTTCAATTGGATATGGAACAGTGTTGCTTGGTGCAGTTACCATTAATTGTAGAGTTACCGTGGTTATGCATCAATTGTAAAGTTAATGGGGCCCTGGCAATTTAGAAGATTTTCAGAATCACAAAATAAAGATCTGGAGGTGTACTAAGACAGAGCAGACCTCCACACAGCACTGCCAGCACCTGCTAGTTCATAGGCAGTTTCTCCAACACAAAGAGGTACGTGAGACATCTAAAATACATTTGGTGAAAATCTGACCATCTACTGCTGAGTTACTTGGAGACTAAGATTATTTTATGTTCTTTACGTTTTTTATGTTTCTTGACCTTTCACCTCATGACCCAAAATTTAATTGTTCTTTTCTTACTTCATTATGAACACAGCCTGCAAGTGAGGTAAAAAATTTGATCATCCGTTCTTATTCAGAGATTAAGCTTATCTTATGTTCTTTATGACCCCATGACCTTTGACAGGAATGACCTCATAACCCTCAAACAGAAGTATTTCAATCTTTTTTTATTTCATTATAAACACACAGCACACCCTGCAAGTTTGGTGAAAATCTGATCATCCATTCTCGAGTTATTGGGAAATTATGCTTATTTGTCCTAAATGTATGACTCTGGAAACTTTGACCTCATGACTCCCAACATTTTATATTTTTTTCTTTCCTCATGATGAACAAATCCTGCTGAAAATCTATTCTTCCATTCTCTAACTATAAGTTATTGTGTACAAATCAAACAAACAGTTGTATGGAACCAAAAACATTAACCTCCGCTGGCCACAGGTTTCATTCACCTACTCACTGGCAATCGATCAATATTCAATGGCTTGTTAGTGAGGCCATTAAATTACTCATGAATTTGTATTGACAAAATTAAATGACCATTGAAACATAACCATGTCAAACATGCATATCGACTGTGAGCTAGGTGGCCAGTCAAACCTACCTTAGCGGCCACCTGTCTATAGCGGCCACTGAAAAATCCCCCCAAGAGAAATGCCCTGTTAAAGACCCTAGCTGTTATTAGCAGCTACCCGTCTAACGTGGCCAGTGGTCACAAATTTTGTTTCCCGTGGTAGATTTTAACCTGTCTAACAATTGTACCGTAGTTATGGGTAAACTCGGCCTGGCGGGTAAAGTCGGCCCCCAGTGCGCGCATAATAAGTAGTACTGTCACAAAATTGCCTAGAGCACCGCTCTCACTGTAATGGATCAGTCCAGGGTTGTGCACTGGAGTGTGCACTGGAGTGTGTACTGTACTGTAGGCATAGGTCATGTGTTAAAGTACACAGGTCATGAGTGTGTGTGTGCCTGACCCAGTGTCAGGTCAGTATAAAGTTTAGTGATGTGCACTTGTCTTGGCAGTTGTTGATGAGTTTGTCCGCGGATTGCAGTGGGGTGAAGACTGAATCCTGCCAGGGAGGTGCAGGGAGGTGAGTTGTCTCACCTCCCTGATCCTGCCACGGTGCTGTTTTGGCTGCAATACTGTTTACTGTACTTCTCTCTTGCTATGCTCTGTACTTGAATCGACATACACTGCAGCTGTATTGGAGTTGATCCTCCTCGATTAAACACATCGGAACGGTATGTACCCTGACTGTTGACTCATTTTGTGATGTCTTGGCCTACATAATAAGTGCATGTAGTGGGTGCTCATTGTTGGTGGTTGCTCTGATGTCTCCATGAGCGAGGGTGTGAGGTGACCTAGCCCGACCAGACACTGTTACGCTATGTACAGCGACTGGGCTGTGTATAGTTAGAGGTGACCATGAATGAGTGAACGATGAGCTGAGGTGCTTGCCAGCCATATACTTTGGCGAGTATCCCGATTGAGTGGATGAAAATACTCAGTAATAACAAAGAGGCAAATTTGTTACAGTACTAGTTGTACTGTGTGTGCGACTTTAACCGCTAGGCCGAGTTTACCCATATAACTATGACGCCACGGTATAGATTTCTAGCAGCCAAAGACCCAATGGAGCAGATAATTCAGCGTGTTTTGCTGCTTTGTAGCCGTGCCAGCTATTCCTGGGCAATGTTCAGTGATAGCCACAGCTTCAGTCATCACTCATTCAGAGATAACAATTTCTTCAGATTTCAGAAAGTTAATTGTACACATGGTATTATTGGTAGGCCTCTACTGTGCAACAATTGCCCTCATAATCACCGGCATTGTTCAATGTATGCACTATGAAACACACGTCCATGTATCATTACGTGTAGGGTATGCACAAAGTTGGATAACCTGTCTATAGCGGCCACCTGTCTATAACGGCCACTTTTTTCGGGTCCCTTGGGTGGCTTGACTGTGAATGTATTTAGGCCTATGGAACCCTGGAATGCTGGATTGGGCTTAACCCTGGCCTTGGGACTCCCCTGTAAGGCTGTACACAGTAACTTGTTAGGGCCTAACCGTTTGGCGTCAGTGGACTCGATCTGGGCACGAAAGAGATAATAAGCACTAACGTTATAAATTTAAGGCTCATATTGTTAACACTCACAACAGTGATTTTGAGGTCCCGTTGGGACGTAATAAATAACCGGCTCGTAAAGCATGCAAAGAGTCGTAGGAACTTTACGAATATGATATCGGTTCGTAAAAAAACAATTAACTTTAGGGCCTGGTCGTGTAACATTAGGGAGATCCTCAAAACTTCAAGGCAATCGTTTGGCCCCGTTGGCGTTAGCTCTATTAACATGACGTTAGTACAGTAGCCTGACTAGTAACTGCTCACTTTGATACTTTATTGTGAATAACTTTACCAAATTATCTCCTTCCCAATTCAATCATGTGAAACGTGGTTCGCGATATTGCTCGATCTTTCTTATGTATGTTACCAACATCTGTTCACGAAGTCCAATAATGGAATAATCGTGCGACACTTCGTCGTTACATCCTGTACTAGTAGCCGCTCACCCCTGCCCAGTAGCCGTTCACTTATACCGAGCATGAAGATGGCGCACGCACATTGTGATGTATGGCTCTGAGGAATCATTTACACAGTCCCTTCCTGAATGATGCGAAGGGCATGCCTGCTAATACCACTGACACGTGATGTGCCGAGGCTGAAATAAACATAAATTTTCGACCGTAAACGGTGTTTTGGATATTATATTTATTTTCAATTTTCATGTCTGAATAAAAAATCCTATATTACATTAATTTTGCTTTGATGTCTTTCATTTTTTTTTTTTTTTATCGTGTAGGTATCCTGCATTTTGTGTCGTATTTATCATTATGTGGAAGACAGGTCTCGTTATTAAATGTTATAGTTGCGAAAATAGAATTATAATTTATATCTACAAGTTATGAAATAGCCATTCTTCATAATAATTATATATTGAACTGAATGATTCATGAGGTCTTTGACGCAGCGATTAATAAAAAATGCATTACCCTGTACATTTAGAATAGATCTCTAGCGATACTGCGAATAGATTCACTCCACTGTTTTATGCTATTATTCCTTTTCTTCTTTCTTTTTCTTTTTTTTTCCCTTTCTGTTTAACCTCTTAATCTAACCTCTTGTACCAAAATGTGATTGCCTGAATGTCATGGAGGTAAACCAAGCCCTTAACCAGGGCAGGCTTTTGTTTTTCCCATATTCATAGTAAAGGTTCTAGTTCTACTCACTGACGAGGACAGCTATGGTGGTCATCAGGCAGCACTCGACCATGATGAAGGAGACGGTACAACCTGTTAGACTAAGCAGGGAATTATCGAAACAGGTACAGAGATAGGCAGCTTGCTGGCAGCCTGCAGCAATAGAAGTGGCGATCAGGAGTCGTCGTAGTCGCCGAACGAACCCGTCGTCCGATCGTGATCGTCAAGGTCCGTCCGCCCGGTTTACACCAGCAGCTGCTTGTACACATCGCGCTACGCTACACACGTACACAACTAGTAAACGTAACGTGAAGCTAAGAGCTCACTACTTCATGCACTGATGGGGGCGCGATTTCATTTTTTTATGAGTTGCGTGGTTGCGTCCAGGCCTCACGCTCCTAATTCAACTCGCGCATTGCCTACCGGGAAGGCAGTACAAAGATGAGGTAATGTTATTTTTTACCAAAAAAATCATTAAAAATCAGTCAAGTAGAGAATTGCCACTTTTGGTAGTGTTTGACATTGCTTGAGGACAGGAGCTTCTGCAGGTTATAAAGAAGTTGAATGAATCAGGGTTTTTGTATTTTTAATGATTTTTTATTGATGTATGAGGTAATTTGCTATTTTTATCATTTTTGAGAGTGACTGGATGACTAGTCTCGTATGGAGGCTCTTAACTTTTTTGAGAGCTGGACAACATCCCAAAATATGTTGTTTGCTTGAAAGCAGAGAAAATTTCCCTTCATCTACTTCAATTTAAAAAAATTCTATGATTCGATTGATTTTTCATGATTCATGGAATATGCTGCATTTAACACAGGTTTATATGGGAGCCCGGAAAAGGAGCGTGAGGCCTATACTGTGAGACTGGTAGGCAGTGGGCATGAGAGTCGTCTGCTAGAATGCGATGTTCTCGCCAGCAAACGGCGTGCAGAGTGTACGGGAAGGTTCCCGGGGTTACTGCCATGGTACCTGCTAGCTTAAATTCGGAAATATTCTTTAAGGGGTAAGTCAGACCACTAGTAAACAAGTGTAGTCCTATTTCTAAGGTAGCCCTTGCCCTCAACTCTTACCATAGAACTAAAATTGAATCCATTGCCGACCCAAAGTTAGATTTCAGCCCCAAATCAGATTCTAACCCCAAATTTAACCCTAACATTAGCTTTTAAAACCCTTACCCTATTCAAACCCAAACCCAAACCCTAACCCAACTCTAACCATAGCCCTAAAGTTGAATCCATTGCCGACCCAAAGTTAGATTTCAGCCCCAAATCAGATTCTAACCCCAAATTTAACCCTAGCTGTTAAAACCCTAACCCTAAAACCCTATTAACCCTAACCCTAACCTAACCCTAACTAACCCTAACCCTAACTAACCCTAACTAGCCCTAACTAGCCCTAACTAGCCCTAACCCAAACCCTAACCCTAACCTAACCCTAACCCTAATCCAAACCATAGCCCTAAATGCCAACCCAAAGTAAGATTTCAGCCCAAAATCAGATTCTAACCCCAAATTTAACCCTAGCTGCCTAAAGATGAACAAGGCTCAAATTTAACCCAGTCTAAGCTAGTGTAGAACTATAACGTTAGTCTAAAGTTAGACCGAGTATGGTAACTTACGCCCTAGCCCTCACCCTGCCTAGCTTCCCCTCGTCCTAACTGTGGGCCTATAAATATATCCTTAAGTTTACCTGTACACCTCAAAACTAGCACCCAGTGACAGTGTAACTGTATTATTTTCACTTTTACTGTGAAAATGGAGAGCTATGTGTGTAAAAACTGTGATGGACGTGCTTGGTCCCATGCAGACAGTGGTTTTTTTGTTTTGGAAGTTTCCTTGCTGTACGAATTCATGTTCACGCACCAGCCTTGTGCCATTTATTCACCACTCATGGTCTACACATTCACTCCATTGCATTTCATTCTAACAACGAACTCAGCATCATTCTCTCAGAAAAATGTAGCAGGACTATCAGTTTTCAAAGTGTCATAGTCATTTACTGACATTTAATGAATAATATATCTGTGTTGCAGGTTGTCATACACAATATTCTGGTCCTGGATCTGAGGGAGCCAGCAGGTTTGTTCATGAACGTTTTTATACAACAGTGTTTGTTTGTTTGTTTGTTTGTTTCTTTCTTTCTTTCTTTCTTTCTTTGTTGTTGTTGTTTTTTTTTTGGGGGGGGGGTGTTTTATGGCGACAAGCAAGAAGATTTGGATATGAATGCGGAAGAGTGGAGCAAACATTATTCCAAACAGTTAGAAATTAAGATGGACAAGAGTGCGGGTGATGATCCAGTGGTATGCTGGCTTACAGGCCGAGTCAATAAGGCTGTGACCATGTAAATGTGTTGGAATAATAATACTGGAGAACAGTGAATAAAGAACACTTGCATTCTGACTCCAGATCAAAGCAGTCAAGCATCTCACTAACCCCACAAAACATAAAATGTATAAACCTGTACTCATGCTCTCTGTTGTTGCCCTTATGTAGGGCCATTCTGTAGGCATGTCCTGGAACCCCCCCCCCCCCCCCCCCACATTTCCCATCCTATCTTATTCTATCCTTCATATTCTAACCTCTGTGAACTCTAATCCCTACCTTATATCGAGTTTTACAGTGATATATATTTTAAAAGTACATCATAGTATATTTATGGCCTGGTGGTGGGCTCAAATGCTCCATGGAACAGTGAAATTGAACTTCCCTTTCTTGCTCATTGAACTTAAATATTTACCTTGATATAATATGAATAATTATTTTGATATTTTGGGAGGTTTTCAGGGTATCCAGCATTTAAACCTTCAAATTGGACTGAATGAATGTCATTGAATTATTGTCTATTTGGGCCCTACATCCAATTTCACCGAACCCAAGGTATAATGCCAGCAAGGGTGCATTGATTGGATTTCAGTACATGGTGCATTGTAGCTTGATGGGGTCCACTCTGCTGAAAACAAGCATGAAATGTAGAAAGTTTTATATCGTTGTAGTCGGAATTAATATCTCTACAAGATGAAAGCGTTCAAAAAGTGTTTGGAAGCACTTGACTGCTCTATAGGCCTCACGCTCCTAATTCAACTCGCGCATTGCCTACCGGGAAGGCAGTACAAAGATGAGGTAATGTTATTTTTTACCAAAAAAATCATTAAAAATCAGTCAAGTAGAGAATTGCCACTTTTGGTAGTGTTTGACATTGCTTGAGGACAGGAGCTTCTGCAGGTTATAAAGAAGTTGAATGAATCAGGGTTTTTGTATTTTTAATGATTTTTTATTGATGTATGAGGTAATTTGCTATTTTTATCATTTTTGAGAGTGACTGGATGACTAGTCTCGTATGGAGGCTCTTAACTTTTTTGAGAGCTGGACAACATCCCAAAATATGTTGTTTGCTTGAAAGCAGAGAAAATTTCCCTTCATCTACTTCAATTTAAAAAAATTCTATGATTCGATTGATTTTTCATGATTCATGGAATATGCTGCATTTAACACAGGTTTATATGGGAGCCCGGAAAAGGAGCGTGAGGCCTCCACCCCAACTAAAAGATCGGTGGTTGCAGCGTCCCAGCGTAGGGTATAAAGCGTTTACAACACGGTTACAACACGGTTTACAACACGGTTACAACACGGTTTACAACACGGTTACCCGTTTACAACCCGTTTAGCGTTTACAACACGGTTACCCGCGGGTAGTAATATGAATGGATTGTTTATGTAATAGTTGTGCAGATCTTTAGTGACTTATTCCTGAGTGTTGCATAGACTACAATAATGATTATTAGCAGTGAAATTCAGACCACAAACAACAAGGTGACCATTTACAGATGTAACATGCAAAGATACGTGCTTGCACAGATGATATGGTGGCCATTAGTTTTTGCGTTTAATTAAATGCAGATATATGCAGAAGCCATATCCGGAATGCTTGAAAGATACATATATCATAAGTGAATTCCTTGACCTCAAAAACATAGATTTAGACACCAGAATTTACTTTCTACGTGTTACGTTCTGAGATATAGGTATAGATAGGTCGCATGGCGGCCATTTTCTAATTTATGCAAATTGGGCACTGATCCACCACTCAAATTTTAGGGAACTTTTAATATGTTATTTTAATAGCTCTTCCATAAGGTTAAATGCAAGTGGAATCGTTTCTGCTGCAATTAACTGTGGGTTAACCCATGCACTTTTTGTCATGTTTTGACTGGACCTAGAGTAGTGAGCCGAGGATGTGTATATTACTGCGGGGCATTAGTATGGGGAGGTGGGGAGGGTGCCGCTGAACTGGCATCGAAGGCTGTCTCTTCCCTGATACATACATGTAGTTACAGTCAAACCTGTCTATAGCGGCCACCCAAGGGAGACGGAAAAGGTGGCCGTTATAGACAGGTGGCCACTATAGACAAGTTACCCAATTTTGTGTGTATTCAAGTTGATTTGTTTCATTTCTAACAAACAAATAATTAGAAATACAATGAGACACTCGTATACACAGATGTCAGGAAATCAGTACCACAATGCGATGAAAAGAATAACATCGTAAAAGAGATACAGGTAAATTATCAACAGAGATACAAATAACTGTTACGTCACTGTGGCAAATGCATAAACAATATTGCTGGAAATGGAGGGGACTGCTAAAAAGCAGGGCTTGTAGAATGCAGTCCCCTCATAGAGAAAAAAATATAATTGAAAAAAAAAAAACAACAACAATTTTCCCTAAGCGGTAGTAAAAAAATAAAAGACAGACAGAGTAATACACACATACATGCACACATACGGACGCACATTAACACACACAAGGCGGCTCTCTTGTATAAGGAAAGATTGATGAGAGGATATAGAAAGATATATAGTGAATAAGGTAGCATGTCCGAGGTGGACAGGGGGGGGGGGGGAGAGGGAAATGGTGGGTCATAACCAGGGCACTGGAGGCACAGAAGCACGGGCTCGCTGATGAACAAAGAGTATGGAATTAACAAAGCAACAACAATTTTGAAAATCAGAAGTAAAAAAAAAAGAATGAATTATTTATGCTGCATACGAAGTTTTTAAGTGATTCTTTAACTTTAAAGAAAATGTATCAAAACTTAGAACTTCTTTTATATTATTATCAAGAGAATTCCAGAATTTTGGTCCAGAAAAGGAGAATAAAGACTTTGCAAAAACCGTCCTAGTCAAAGGCAATGATATTCATGGGATTGACGGGTTGGATATGTATGAACAGTTTCACTCTTTAAAAACATGGAATCAAACACAAGGGGGGAGGAGAATGGTTGGTGAGTTTATACACGAATTGTCCTAATTGCAAACGATAGAGGTCTTACATTTTCAAAATATTATTTTCATTAGATAAATTATTAACTACTTCTCCACAATTCGTGACAAATGATACGAAGAGCTTTTTTCTGTAATAATGATATTCTTTCTGTAAAGTAGAAAAAGTGTTTCCCCATGCGAGTATCCCATAGTTTAAGTAAGGTAGTATCAAAGTAGAATATAACATAAAAAGTACATTTTTTGGAAGATAGAATTTAACTTTGTTTATAATACCTATATTCCTTGAAATAACACGACATACAGAATCGATATGCAAACCTCAGGTAAGTTTATTGTCCAGAATCAAACCTAGAAATTTGATGGAAGAGATTTCTTCTATAACCGTGTCTTCCAGGAAGATATTTCTCGGTAAATTTTCCAGCGAATTACTGAACAGCATGCATTTAGTGTTTTTTTTTTTTTTTGTTGCAGATTTATTGATAATTTGTTTGCTCTTATCCACTGGAGTAACTTCATTAATTCACTGTTTAGAGTATCAATTAATCGATCAGAATCAGATAAAAACACATTAGTATCATCCGCAAATAATAAAAAAGAGAGGATGTTTGAAGAATTTGACATGTAAGAGAATAAATAAAAGGGGACCTATGTAAGCTTCCTTGAGGAACACCACAGTAAACATTTTGCGTAGTCAATGCATGACCGTTGATAAATACAAATTGTTTTCGATTAGTAAGGTAACTCCTGAACCCTGCAAGGCCTTTCCTCTGATACCATAATGTGATAATTTGTGAAGTAGTATGTTGTGGTCTATGGTATCAAAGGCCTTGGAGAGGTCCAGGAAGACTCCAATAGTATGATGAAGTGTATCTATCGCTTTTGAAACCCTGTCAAGGAAGGTAAGGATTGCATGAGATGTGCAATGCTTTTGCCAAAATCCGAATTGATGATCAGAAATTATTTTATGGGTGTCTCAAGAACCTCAAGAGCCTGGTATAAACAACCTTCTTTTTTTTTCGAAACAGAGGTTACCAGAGATTTTGGTCTATAATTGGATACATCTTCCCTTTCCCCTTTTTTATGGACAGGAATTACTTTGGAGACTTTCATAGCCTCAGGGACAACACCATTACTTATAGACAAATTAAATACTTAAGTGGATCAACGATATAATCAATAATACTTTTTAAAAGGACATTATCAATGCCGTCTTATCCAGAGCTTTTTTTATTTTTAAACCCTGAACTATATATAATAATTCATTTCTATGCAAGTAAAGGCATGAAAATAAAAAGAGCTGTAGGATTGGGGAATTCTAAATAATCTTGAAAATTCAGATGAGTATGTGGAATATTTTGGGCAAGATTATTTCCTATTTGTGCAAAATACTGATTCAAAACATCAACTATTGAGGAAACATCATCAACAAATAAATCACCACGTTTGATTGATGTCGTGTTTGTACAAATTAGAGAGAAAAAAAAATAAAAATGAAGAAAAGCGAACAAGCAAGAGAAAGACCAAAGTAATAAACAGGTGCACGAACATGTTTCATCACGTACCTCATTACATACATGGCAAACTTGCATGGTGTAGAAAAGTGACGCATTGCTTTACACGTAAAAACCATTCAAATCCAAATTGCAGAAGTTTGTATGTATATAAAAGATCAACTCCGTGGTTTTATCGTCAACAATAAAGATGTAAGAGTTTAATTGCGAGTACGTTCGTGTAAAAATTGAAGAGAATCGAAAAGGGGAAAGGAGTTGAGTGCATGCAAGAGCACGGGGTCATTCGACTCCATCCAATTCGGAGGACTAAACAAATTAAAACCTCATAAAAAAACAAAAACACGTAGTGATGTCAAGCGTTATGTACTTATCACTGTCAATTCATACCAACCAGATTTTCAAAGTGAAGTAAGTTTCGGCAAGCTTTTTGAAAGTGTATCACCTATATCAACAAATCAACAAATAGTTCGCGTTTATGCCGATTAAATTCGTCGCAAAATAAAAAAAAAGAAGAAGAGAAGGAAAGGAAAGTAAAAAGAAAAGTATTCAACAGTGGTGCTATAATGACCATATACGGGATCATGCACATGCATTGCTTAATCCTTGTCAGGATTATCAGCAACAATTACAACACAACATAATATTATAACTGAGTTGTGGTATTCATCTAATTCAGGGATTGCATGGAAAACGTACTCATACAAGAATCAGACATGACGTTACCAGTTACTATGTCCTACGGGAGGACAAAATCAAGGTTTGTCCCAACCGGGAGGACAAAACGGGAGGACAAAAACAAGGTTAATCCAAATCATGCGTACAATGCCCATTTCATTTCCGTGTATATTATTCTACCTAATGATTTTACATTCAAACAGATATGGTTCATTTGAGGGAAAACACTCCAAGGTTTTGGAGACCTGGCAGTATGAGACCATCTTTTCCTCCGTCAGAGTTATATAAAACAGACAAATTGGGCAGACCTTTTGCCAGGACACACACACACACACACACACACACAATCATTAGATAATCTGCCAGGGGTCATTATTGGTTACGTTACATTCACATTTCCGTTGAACCTTGATTTCATTTTTAGTCATGCATTTGAATGATAAAAAAAAAAAAAAAAATTGATACCAGTTATTCAAATCAAAATTCTATATTACCACTTATAACTCTATACAAACATCAGAAATCAAATTGTTGAAAAGTACTTAAACACACACACACACAAAATAAAATGGTACACTGCATGACATTTCCTTAAGGTTTGTATGAAGTGATAATAATGTGTTGTGCAGTGCTCATTTCGTGTAATCATTACGCCTAGCAATTCTACATTCAGACAGATACGGTTCTTTTGAGAGAAAACGTGCCGAGGTTTTAGAGACCTGGCAGTATGTACAGTCTTATCCTCCGTCAAAGTTATACAAAACAGTTGAATTTGGAGGACCTTTCGTTAAGGAAAAAAAAAATCATTTGACAATCTGTCAGGGGTCATTGTGTCACATTTACATTCCCAGTGAATCCTCCTTTCATTATTATGTTCCTGTCGGTTTAAATGATACAAAATACAATACTAATTAATCCGATTAAGATTCTATGTTACCATTTAAGACTTTGCATCAAATTGTTAAAAACTATACTGACACATATACACATACACACACACACACACACACACACACACACACACACACAAATGGTGCACTGCAAAGCATGACATTAACTTACAGGGTTTGTCTGAATTGATATATGCCGTGCAGTGCTCGTCTCATGTAATTATTATACCTAACCATTATACATTCGAACAGATAGGGTTCATTTGTAGAAAGAAAAAAAACCACACACACACACCGAGGTTTTGGAGATCTGACAATATGTACCATCTTATCATCCGTCAGAGTTATATGAAATAATGAATTCAACGGATCATTAAATTTTGCTGAGAGAAAAAGAATATTAAAAATGCATTGCCTCTATGTACATCGTTGTATAGGATTACATCTTAAATGTACATGTACTTATATTATGTGTACGTATGCACACGTGAGTTTCATGCATTGAACAATGCCGTAGCATGTGTACAGACGTTAGTGCATTATTATGACTGAATGAGTGATGAATACAGCTATGGCGATGACTGAACGTGATGACTGAACACGCTAAATTATCGGCTCGGCTACGGCTCCATCGGGTCTGTGGCCGCTATAAACAGGTTAAACTCTACCGCGGGAAACACAATTTGTGGCCGCTGGCCGCTTTAGACAGGTGGCCGCTATACACAGGGTCTTTAACAGGGCTTTTCTCTCCGGGGGATTTTTTTTTTCAGTGGCTGCTATATACAGGTGGCCGCTAAGACAGGTTTGACTGTACACTGTATAGTATGCAATACACTACACCTCATGGTCACTGAACTCGTCAAGATCTATCACGTTTAAAACATAGGGCTAAAAAACAAAATGTTGCTTTTTGCGGTACTATAGTGTGTGTTGTGTAATGTAATTTCGTTTTCATTCTTCATGCGATCCGATAAACGTTTTAGCTACACTTCTTGCAACATGTATAGACTCAACAGACTCTGTGATGATTATAAATGCACCAAAATCAAAATGAAAAGATTCAAATACTTCATCGATATGTTTCACCGGAAGAAAGAACTAAAAAGAAAGATTTGATGAGATGACATTGAGAAGTATGACTTCAATTCTGCTTGGATTTGTATAGTATCTATGTAATCATAACCGTGATTGTTTGGATCAGTATGTTATCACTACAATTTAAATTGATCTTTGTGATCAATTGAAATGTTGTAAGAATAAGTTAAAGAAAACAAACAGGTTACTTTATTTTTTGTCGGTGTTTTTTCCCACACACAGTAAGACAAACACGCTATAGCAGGTGCAGTGGCGTATCTGGGGGGGGGGGGGGGGGGGCAAGGGGGGCACGTGCCCCGGGCGCCACTCTTTGGGGGCGCCGAAAACGAAAAAAACGAAAAAAAAACGAAAAAAAAACGAAGAAGAAAAAGAAAAAAAAAGAAGGAAAAAAAGAGAAGAAGAAGAAGAAGAAGAAAAAAAAAAAAAAACTCGCCCGGACCGGGAAGGAGGGAGAATTGGGGGGGGGGGGGGGACCCAAATCAAACAAGATGAAAACAAAAAAATGACAATGTTTATTGTGTTCACACAGTTTGTTGGTATAGATCGTTATCTATAAGGCCGTCACCATTAATTTTCTTGATTAGAATTGTAAGATTTGATAAGCAAAAAATGACAAGAATTCCATGTTTTGTAAGCTGAAATTTCGGCTCTCTCGTTGCGCTCGCTCGCCAAAATTCATATAAAGAGAAAAAAGAAGATAAGAACAAAACGTGATGATGACGCGGACAAAATGACAATGTATATCGTGTTCACACATGCCATCGTTAGAAGGCAAAATGTTACACGGAGCAACGGCTGCAATTTTATTTCTTTCGTTCTGAAGCGATCGCCCATTGGATCAAACGAGGGCGCCAAAGGTGTCGAACATACGGGGGGGGGGGGGCGCAAAAAACCAAATCAAACAAGATAAGAACAAAACGTATAATGATGACGCTGAAATATACAAATTTCGGCTCACTCGCGCGTACTAATTTAGAGTATTTTTTTTCAAGTCCTCAGTTTGTTGGTATAGATCGTTATCTATAAGGCCGTCACCATTAATTTTCTTGATTAGAATTGTAAGATTTAATAAGCAAAAAAATGACAAGAATTCCATGTTTTGTAAGCTGAAATACAAAAATTTTCGGCTCGCTCGCTGCGCTCGCTCGCCAAAATTCATCACACACAAAAAAAGATAAGAACAAAACGTCATGATGACGAGGAAATATACAAAATTTTCGGATCGCTCGCTGCGCTCGCTCGCCAAAATCTATCTAAATTCATTACATTTAAATCATCCTCATCTATAAGGCCGTCACTATATCTTTATTAGAATTGTAAAATTTAATAAGCAAAAAATGACAAGAATTCCATGTTTTGTAAGCTGAAATACAGAAATTTTCGGGTCGCTCGCTCGCTAAAATTTCTCCAAAAAAAGAGAGATAAGAACAAAAGGTGATGATGTCTCGGAAATATACAAATTTCGGCTCACTCGTGCGTAGTAATTTCGAGTATTTTTTCAAGTCCTCAGTTTGTTGGTATAAATCGTTATCTATAAGGCCGTCACCATATCTTGATTAGAATTGTAAGATTTAATAAGCAAAAAATGACAAGAATTCCATCTTTTGTAAGCTTAGATACAAAACTTTTCGGCTCGCTCGCTGCGCTCGCTCGCCAAAATTTATCACACACAAAAAAGATAAGAACAAAACGTGATGATGACGCGGAAATATACAAAAATTTTCGGCTCGCTCGCTGCGCTCACTCGCCAAAATTTATCTAAATTTATTACATTTAAATCACCCTCAAAAGACCCCTTTTAAGTCCTTGAAAAGGCATATCATGTAGACTTTTTTTTTTTAAGTCCCTACCGGGATGGGGTTGGGGTTGAACACTTTTTTCAGAAATTAGGGGCGCAATTTTCGCGCTTGCCCCAGGCGCCGTTTTCCCTAGATACGCCACTGAACAGGTGCCTTGGAACTTTTGTGACAACAGCCATGAATCCTTACTTGTCTTATTGTCCTGATGTTTTTCCGGGATGACCGCTGACCATCGACCATGGCCATCCCCCCCCCCATCGTAAAAAAAGCAAAAGCAAAACAAAGCAAAACAAAACGAAACAAACCAAAGAAAACTTCCGCAGCCCCTGTGATTCTAAACATTATTGCTTGATATTTCTACCATCAGGCTTGGGGGGGGGGGGGGGAATTTGTTTTTTTTTCTTTCAATGGGCCACACCATTACTCATTTCAATCTCTAAGTAAATTTCTCAATGCAGCTGTTTCATTTTGAGAGCAAATTAATGAGCAAATCGCCTCAATTTTCAAGTGATATCGGCCTCGATGAAAAAAGAGTGATATCGTTGATTATCAAGAAAGTGTCTCTGTGCTTGAGAAGAGATGTAAGATGGTAATCATCCTCTCTATTTTTATATACTACCTTAATATTTTAAGGAATGCTCATTGCCTTCACAATGACAATGACAATGACAATGACAATGACAATGACAATGACAATGACAATGACAATGACAATGACAATGAATTTTATTCTTGAACGGCCCCGCCAGAGGGCATGGAAGGATAACAAACAGGTAAATGTTTTATGGCAAAACACGTGGCATAAGAGTTCGTCGTCCTCCTCGCGATGCAAATTGTGCTGTGTATCTTAATTCTGGCAGATATTGCGTAACCATGTTTATTGTATTGTTATTATTAGTAATAGTAGTAGTAGTACCATTATCATTATTAGTAGTATTAGTATTATTATTATCATTACTATTATTATTATCATCAATGTTATTATTATCATTATGTGATTGCATTGCTAAATAACGTATGATAGAGGGATGGAATGCATAAATTAAGTACTATCAG